>NW_020954652.1:15695090-15701793 GCF_900497805.2 Vombatus ursinus
CTTCTTTTTCTTCCTCTTCTTCTTCTCCTCCTCCTTCTCCTCCTTCTCCTTCCCCTTCTCCTCCTTCTCTTTCCCCTTCCCCTTCCCCTTCTCCTTCTCCTCCCTCTCCCTCTTCTTCTTCTTCTTCTTCCCCTTCTCCTTCTCCTTCTCCTTCCCCTTCTTCTTCTCCTTCTTCTCCTTCTTCTCCTTCTCCTCCCTCTCCCTCTTCTTCTTCTTCTTCTTCTTCTTCTTCTTCTTCCCCTTCTCCTTCCCCTTCCCCTTCCCCTTTCCCTTCCCCTTCCCCTTCTCCTTCTCCTTCTCCTTCTCCTTCTCCTTCTCCTCTTCCTCCTCCTCCTCCTTCTTTTTTTAGTGAGGCAATTGGGGTTAAGTGACTTGCCCAGAATCACACAGCTAGTGAGTGTTATTTGTCTGAGGCCGGATTCCAACTCAGATCCTCCTGACTCCAGGGCTGATACTCTATCCACTGTGCCACCTAGCTGCCCCTGGACTTATATTTTTAACAATAACATTTTCCTAATAATGGCATATGACTGCAAAGAATAGGATGTCACAGTCTTGGAAGAATTAAAGTTGCAAGTTTAAAAAAGGGTGATGCAGAGATTTTTGGTGGAGATGAGCTAGGAGGAGGAAGAAAGAAACAAGCATTTATTGAGTACCTACTATGTGCCAGCCACTGTATTAAATGCTTTATAAATACTAATTCATTTCATCCTCATAACAATTCTGGGTGGTTGGTGCTATTATCCTCATTTTACAACGGAGGAAACTGAGACAGACAGATGTTAAGTGACTTGTCCAGCATCAAACAGCTAGTAAGGGTCTGAAGCTGGATTTGAAGCTAGGACTTCCTGAATCCAGGCCCAACACTCTACCCACTGCACCACCAATATGACTTTAAATAACCTGCAGCATATTACCAATGAAGAACTGTAGAGAGCAAATAGCATCAAAGATATTATCAAAGACATTGGTAAACCAAAAAGAAGGTGGACCAGTCTTATATTGAAATAAAGGGGTAACCAATGGATATCTTGTCTGCTCCGCTGGTATCCACACATTGTCAAGAGAGCTAGGCTCTCGGAACATTGGGTGATCCCATTATGGAGAATTTAAGGGATGGCATGGACAAGGGTTGCCCAAGTTCTTATGAGGATAGGAAGAGATGACAGATATAAAGTAATGTACAAACCCTAAATGTTAGCTATGAGACAAGAAGGCATGAATGGGTTGCAATCTGTTGGAGGAAGTACCTACATCGCCAATTCTACTAAATAATCAAATAAGGTCATTAGGAGAAGCTATTGGGTCTGAGTACTATAGCCAAGTAGGGAAAGCTAAATTTCCTAGCTAAAAGCATGTCAAGTTAATTAATCTTTATATTAATTCACTCATTCATTAAAAAATTTATTAAAATCCTACTCCATGACTTTACAAATTGAAATTATAATGAATTGCGCATAATTTGTGTTTTCAGGATTGAAGAAGCCATGAAAGTAGCACTGGGCTAATCCAGGAGCCCAAGAGCCTTGTCATTAACTAGTTGTTTTACCTTGGACTAGTTGCTCAACCATCTTTGCCTCAGTTACCTCATTTGAAATTAGAGGGTGAGATTATATCCATGAACACTCCCCCTTCCAAGAGGTATGTTGATAGATTTCAAGAAATCCATGAACTTGCAAGTGGAAAAAATTTTATCTTTATTTTCATTAATCTCTAACTGAAATTTCAACATTTCCTTCAATAATTTAAAAATATTATTCTGAGAAGGGCTTCATAGATTTCCCCAGACTTCCAAAGGGTCCGTTACACAAAAAAGGCAAGAAGCATCAGACTCAGGATGTCTAAGATCTCTCTCAGCTCCAGAAATCTATAATTATGAGCCTTTGTTGGCAATGACTCCCTTAAAGCAATGCGTCTCCAAGTTTTGAAAGTATTTGGCTTCTAAGAATTTCAGTAAGAAAGGCCAGAAAAGATGTGTTAAAAACCCTTTCGAGGCTATTCTGTTTCTCTCAATTTACACATGTAGAGTCACACTTACAGTAAGTTATTTGGTACTTTATTCCTGAAATTGCACCTAGAATGGCGCTCCCATTGGGATGCAAATAGCCAAATGTCAGCATTTTTGCATTGGGCATTTGAAACAGTCTTCCCACAACTTAGCAGTAGTTAATAAGTAACAGACACAGAGGATTTCAGTGCCTTTTTTGATATTTGAAGAACAACTTTTTTTTTTTTTTTGCAAAGCAGATAGAGAGAGAGAATGAAAGTTAACTATGAAAGTTGCTCATTCCTTCCAGCCTTGTCTGACTCTTCAGGACCCCATTTGAGGTTTTCTTGGCAAAGTTACTAAAGTGGTTTGCCATTTCCTTGTCTGGTTCATTTTATAGATGAGTAACTGAGGCAAACAGGGTTAAGTGACTTGCCCAAGGTCACATAGTTTGTAACTGTCTGAGGCCAGATTTGAACTCAGGAGGGGGAGTCTTCCTTACTCCAGGCCTAGCACTCTATTCAGTGTCATCTAGCTGCCTATAACAATGAAAATTAGTTGAACTATATGTACTACCCTGAAAATCCTATTAATAATCATATACGGATATACATATTACAATGACATTACTTTGAGAATCTTCTCTTTTTGTATGTATTTGAAACAGTCAATCAAACCAAAATCTTTCCTTTATTTAAATAACTTTGCAGCATCTCCCTTCAATGCAACTATTCATCCATTCATTCAACATTTATTGAGCACCTTCTGTAAATACAAAGACAGTGTGATGTAATGGATAGAGTGGTGGTCTTGAAGTGAAACTCCTGGATTCAAGTTCCAATTCTAACATATACTGACACATGACACCAGGCAAGTCACTTAATTTTTCAGTGCTAGTCTAAGCATTCCTCTAAGACTATAAGTTGTAGAAAAGGAGCTGACTTGCATTGCTAAAAGAAGTTTCCTTACCCAGCATTTTCCTATACCAATGATTCTCAGAGATTTTAGTCTCCAGACCCCTTTTCACTCTTAAAAATAGCTGAGAATGTTTTTCTTCTGTGGATCATATCTATTCATACTTGCTATATTACAAATGAAAATGTCTTAGTATTATTATGAAAATAATGTTTACTTCACAGTCTCCCTGAAAAGGTCTGAGGGACCCACTGAGGTTCACAGACCACACTGAGAACTGCTTCTTTATACCAATGCAATCACAGATCTGGTCTCTGCCGTTCTATGTGTAAAACACCTATCTTTTGTGATTGGTGGAATGGTGATGCAAAGGTAAATAAAGTATTCACAACTGAACCCCAACTTCTGGGGCAAGATTCATAGAACTGGAGTTGGAAGGGACCCAAGAGGTCCCCTAAACCAACCGCCTCATTTTATGGATGAGGAAAATGAGACCCAGAGGGATTAAGTGACTTGCCCAAAGTCAATAGAAGAGCTGGAATTTACCTTCGGAAAGAACAGAATGCAGGATAGTTCTTAGTCCAGAAGAAAATAAAAGGAATACTCTCTGAATGACGAAGGACTTGTGGGTGTGATGGCAGCTGGGCGGTCATTTCACCATCCTTTGGGTAATTTCACCACCCACTGGGGCCTCCACAAAAATGCAGACAGAGAAAATGAGAGAAGTGAACTACAAATCAGTCAGCCTGTCTTTCGAGGGCATTTTAAGTGTGAGCGTTCGCTGTTTTTGCCCTCAGTCAGGTCTATTCAGACAGCGAAAAAAAACCACAGAATCTTAAAAATGTAAGGGGCCTTGGAGGTCATCTACCCCAAATATCTACCTAATTCAAGAATTCCCTCTACAACAGCCTCCATTTGTGGTCATCCGGCCTCTACTTGAACACAACTAGGAACTCCTTCCCACAGAAGACAATGCATTTAACCCATTTCAACAGTTTTAAGTTTTAGGAATTCTTTCATTATGCAACCCCTGCTTTCTAGGCAAAACAATTCCAGAATGCACAGCAATGGATGTTTTAGGGGGAAAAAACCCTCCGAGGTTGTACTTGGGTGGTCATGATGAGGAATGATATTTAAAGAATATGGTGCTAACATCTTGGAGCACAATGCCTTCTGTCCATTGTTCCTACTTTTGCCCGTAGTGATACAGTGGGAAGAGCATTGAGCTTGACATCAGAGGAACCAGGTGTGAATCCCAACTCTGTCCATTTATTATGTGTCTGATCTCGGGCAAGTGTTTTGACCTTTCTGGGCCTTGGTTTCCTTACCTGTAAAAATGAAGGGATTGGAGTAGGTGTATCTAAAGTTACTTCCAGCTCTAACTCTATGATATTATGATACCTTTGAATGTTTAAAGGTAGCTACCACATCTTTTTTTAAGTCTTTCATCTGGGCTAAAAAGCTTCAGTTTCTTTAGCCATTCCCTCTATGTTAAGACTTCAAATCCTCTTGTGATCCATATTATCTTCCCCTAAACAGTAACCCAGTTTGCCAATTTCTTTTTCAAAAATGTGACCTCATCAGTTCTGCTGGCTTACGCTGGCTGCTTTTGAACAAAATGGTCGGTCTAATTAGAATCATCAGTGTCACTACACATTCTGATGCTGTCATGTGAAACTTTCTTTCATTCACTGTTCTTAGGAATTCCTTATTTTCAAGACAGTCTTGGAGCTGCAGATAACTGTAATGCCTGTGCAATGGCTTCCTACACTCACTAATTCTTAATTCATTGGGCTTAGGCAAAGGTATTGCCAAGCCTACTTTTTGGGTCTGAGCCCCCATCGGTGTGCCATTTCTCTTATTCCTGCACCAGCATGGAGATGGCTCCCATGTCTCCAGTGGTTAGTCTGCCCCAATCTATTGGTAGATTCAATAACTCACATTTATATGGTACTTTCAGTTTTACAAAGGGCTTGCCTCGCGACAACTCTATGATGTAAGTAGTACAGTATTATTGTCCTGATTTTACAACTGAGGAAACTAAAGCTTTGAGAGGTTAATTGATTTGATTATGGGCACACATCTAGTTAAGTGCCTGGGGTGTGACTTGTTTTATTTTTAATTTTTTTTGTTAATTCTGAACTTAAAAACCATAAAAGGAGCATTTCCATATACATAGCAGGACACAAAGAGAGAGCTGTATATGAAGTCATAAGTCTCCATTTCATATCACTCACTTTCTAAAATTAATGTTTTCTTAAAAATTATCAAGCATTCATTTTTCTCTCCTGTTTCCCTCTCTCAGTAGAAAAAAAAAGTCTTGTTAACAAATATGCAGAATTAAGTAAAACAAAATCCTACATTGGTCATGTCAAAAAATGTGTGTCTCAGTTTACATACTTCACATCACCTTTCTGTTAAGAGGTGGGTGATGTGCTTCCTCATCCATCCTCTGGAATTATGGATGATCCTTGAATTAATCAGAGTTCTTAAAGCTTTCAGAATTGTTCATTTTTACAATGTAACTGTCACTACACAAACTGTTATTCTGCTTCTGCTCATTTTACTCTGCATCAATTCATTCAAGTCTTCCCAGGTTTCTCAGTAGCTACTGCATCATATTTTATAACACAATATTATTCTATCATATTTTGTTATTGTTTTTCAGTTGTTTAGTCATGTCTGATTCTTTGTGACTCTGTGGACCGTATTGTTCATGGGGTTTTCTTGGGAAATACACTGGAATAGTTTACCATTTCTTTCTCCAATGGATTAAGGCAAACAAAGGTTAAATGACTTGCCCAAGGTCACATAAACAGTAAGTGTCTGAGGCCAGATTTGAACTCAGGTCTTCCTGACTCTAGGCCCAGTACTCTATCCACTGAGCCATCAAGCTGCCTCCTTCTATTATATTCACTCACCATGATTTGTTCAGCTATTCTCCAATTGATGGGCACCCCTTCAGTTTCCTGTTATTTGTCATCACAAAAAGAGTTGCTATCAATGCTTAAAAAAAAAAAATATATATATATATATATACACACATATATGTGTGATGCATTTAGTATTTTATTTTCAAAACTGTCATCTCTCCTTCTGAACTTAGTTCTTTCTGTGCATTGAAAAGTATTTGAATAACCCTGTTTTTGTACGTATGGCATCAATATTAGTAACCTTCCCTTTCCTCAAATTCCCTCTTCCCTTTAGAAACAGGGTGTCAGTGGAGCAGGGGAGGGGGGAACCTTGTAACAAATAAGCATAGTGGCCATGTTCAAAAGATGTATCTCTCTCTCTGTATCTTGATTCCATTACCTCTTGGTCAGAAGATGAATGACTTCATTATAGGCTCATGGAAACCATGGTTAGTCATTGCTTTGATCAGAGTTCTTAAGTCTTTCAAGTTTTGTTTTGTTTTTAAATTACCATGTTGTTATTATATAAATTGTTCTCCTGATTCTCCTTATTTCACAATAAATTGTTCATAAGTTCATGATTCTCTGAAAACGTCTTTTCTCAAATTCTTATAGCATGGTAATATTCCATTACATCCATATATCACCATTTGCTCAGCACCTTTTTAGATTCTAGGTTTTTTTTTTCCTTTTCTTTCTTTTTAATCTACCTTCCAAACTCAGAAACTTTTAATTGTGATTATTCTCTCCCTGGTATCATGCTCACCATTAACACTCTCTGTCCTTATCCTCACTTGTTATTCTGCTGGGTTTGATTCATTTCTAACCAAACTTCTGTGTAAGTGTGTGTGTGTGTGTGTGTGTGTGTGTGTGTGTGTGTGTGTGTGTG
>NW_020954652.1:15701803-15712978 GCF_900497805.2 Vombatus ursinus
TGTGTGTGTGTGTGTGTGTGTGTGTGTGTGTGTGTGTGTGTGTGTGTTCAATTCTTCTTTGTCAGGTTCAGATAAGAGTGAGATTGCTACTTGCCCCACCCCTTTATCCATGTTTGTTTGTTCTTCTCACCCTACTTTTTTAAAATTAAACTTTATTTTCAGTTCCAAATTCTCTTCATTCCTCCTCCCCTCCCCTACCCATTGACAAGACAAGAAAACTAAAACCCATTACAAATACATATACAAGTGCAAAACAAATTTCTTCATTGGCAGTGTTCTCTGCCCCAAAAAAGGGCAAAAGAAAAAGAAATAGAAGAAAATATGTTTTAGTCTGCACTCTGAGTCTATTAATTCTCTTTCCAGAGGTGGGTAACATGTTTCATTCTCCTTACATCACCATGAGTCAGTTCCTAATTCCCAGGATTCCCTGAAAATGGCTTTTCCCTCATTTCTTATGCCTTTGGAATTATGGTCACTCATTGTGCTGATCAGAGTTTCTAAGTCTTTCAAAGTTGTTTGTCAATGCAATATTATGGTTACTGCATAAATTATGCTCTTGGTTCTATTCACTTCATTTTGCATCAATTCAAACAATTCTGAAACCACCCCCTTCATCATTTCTTACAGCACAATAGTCATAAGATTCATATACCGCAGCTTGTTTAGCCGTTCCTCAGTTGATTCTTTGCTACCACAAAAAGAGCTACTATAAGTATTTTTGTACATATTTTGTACATATAGGCCCTTTTCCTCTTTATTTGATCTCTTTGGAGTATAGACCAATTCCAGGGTTGCTGAGTCAAAGGGTTTTATACAGTTTAATAGCTCTTTGGGCATAGCTCCAAATTGCTTTCCAGAATGGTTGGACTAGTTCATCGCTTCACTAACAGTGCGTTGGTTGCCTATTTTCCTATATCCTCTGTATTTGTCATTTTTTTTTCTGTCACCTTAGCCAATCTGTTGGGTGTGAGGCAGTACCTTGGAGTTTTAATTTGCATTGCTCTAATTATTAGTAATTTAGAATACTTTTTCATATGGCTATTGATAGCTTCCTTTGAAAATTGCCTTTTCATAACCCTTGAACACTTATCAACTGGGAAATGGCTCTAATTCTTGTAGATTTGACTCAATTCCCTATGTATTTTAGAAATGAGCTCTTTATCAGAGAAACTTACTGCAAAGATATACAACTCCACCCCTACCCCTGGTTTCCTACTTTTCTTCTAATTTTAGCTTGATTGGTTTTATTGATACAAAACCTTTTTAACTTTATGTATTCAAAATTATCCATCTTATTGTTTGGTCATGAGCTCCCCTTCTAACCATAGATCTGAAAGGTAATTTCTTCCATGATGCACTAATTTGCTTATGATATCACTCTATATATCTAAATCACGTATCTATTTTGAGCAAATTTGGTGGTATTTGGTATGAGATGTTGATCAATGCTTGGTTTTTGCCAGACTGCTTTCCAGATTTCCCTTCAGTTTGTGTCAAATGGTGAATTCTTGCCCCAGTAGCTGGGATCTTTGGGTTTATCAAGTACTAGGTTACTGTGCTCATCTGTTTCTGTGGATTGTGTACCTAATCTATTCCATTGAACAGACTCTGTTTCTTATCCTGTACCAGACTGTTTTGACAATTATAGCTTTGTTGTATAGTTTGAGATCTAGTATTGCTAAATCACCTTCCTTTCTGTTGTTATTTTTCATTGATTCTCATGATATTCTTAACCCTTTGTTCCTCCAGATGAATTTTGTTACTATTTTTTTCTAACTCTATAAAGCAATTCTTTGGTCATTTGATTGGCATGGTAGTGAATTAATTTAGATACTATTGTCATTTTTTATTATATTGGCTTGGCCTACTCATGAGCAATTAATATTTCTCCAGTTATTTAAATCTGTCTTTATTTGTGTGACGAGTGTTTTGTGATGGTGTTCATATAGTTCCTATGTACGTCCTAGAAGGTAGACTCCCAAGTTTTTTAAACTGTCTGTAGTTATTTTAAATGGGATTTCTCTTTCTTTTTCTTCCTGCTGACTTTTTTTTTAAGGCAATTGGGGTTAAGTGACTTGCCCAGGGTCACACAGCTAGTAAGTGTCAAGTGTTTGGTCTGAGGCCGGATTTGAACTCAGGTCCTCCTGACCTCAGGGCCGGTGTTCTATCCACTGTGCCACCTAGCTGCCCCTCCTGCTGACTTTTTTTGGTAATGTATGGAAATGCTTATGATTTATGTGGGTTTATTTCATATCCTGCAACTTTGCTGAAGTTATTGTTTTGGCTAGTTCTTTTATTGGACTCAAAAGGGTTCCCTAAGTAAATAATCTTATCATCTGCAAAAAAAAAAAATGATTCCTTTGTTTCCTCAAGACCTATTTTTATTCCTTCAGTTTTTATCTTGTTTTCTTCTATAGCTACTATTTCTAGTACAATGTCAAGTAATGATGGTGATAACAGACATCCCTAACTTCTCTGGACTTAGTTTTTCCTTTTGTGATAAGGGTAAGTTCCTTTTAACTCTAAAACCTATGTGTGTCAGATGCAATACCTTGATAAAAGTATTACATAAGACACTGTTGAACCCTATTTATTTAAATTTTTTTTTATCAAATCCAGCCTCAGACACTTGACATTTATTAGCTGTGTGACCCTGGGCAAATCACTTAACCCCATTGCTTAGCCAAATATGTGTGTGTGTGTGTGTGTGTGTGTGTGTGTGTATTATATATATTTCATTTTGTATTAAATTAAATTTGGATTTTATAAAGGTCTTTCTTTAGGTTTCCACTTACCAACACTTATGTACCTTTTTTATCTTTGAACACATTGTATCTTTTAGTATAATGTTAGCTCCTCAAAGACAGGAATTATTTTGCTTTTTTATTTATATCTCCAATGTCCTCAATTGTAGTTGGTATCTAATAGGTACTAAATAAATACTTGTTGGTTGACTAATATGGTTATTTATTTTTCAGGTTCCAATATTTTTAATTAATTAATTTACCCTGAGGGATTGGGGTTTATAGTTCCTGAGTCCCTACTGGTTTCTTCCCTATTACCAGTTGAACTGCAATAACTTTCACAAAATGGATTTACTGAGAAAGTATAACAAGAACAGTAGTTCTTATTAAACTATGTTATTTAAATTAAACTTGTTTAAATTCAACTTGTCAAATAAAAACTATCCCCATTACGGGGCTGGGGGGAATGGGGTACACCCTTCTCTAACACACACAGGTATGATACCTGGGGAAAATGAGCTCAAACTGTAATGGTAGCAAGCCACCTTCATGGAGAACAAAGGTATGAGGTGACTGCCTCCTCGCTGTGGAAATCTTTTTGCCCCTCTGTGTAGTCCTTATAAACTTGGATGGAGCTCTCTATTAGCATCCAGTGCTTTGCTTTGGTCTATGAGCCAGCACTTTTCTCTATCCTTAGGGTACATGATCTTTGAGACCATTGCCATCCTTAGGTGACTATCTTTCCACATCTACCTGCAGTCACTTCTTTTGTTGGCCACTATCACACTGGCAGCCACTGCTATGACCTCTGGTGGTATTTGCTAGTGAAGGGTCAGACCCCTTGTTGACGGTGTAACCACTAATGGCTCCCCCAAACTCACATGGCTGCCTGAGTACTCCCCTATCAGAATATTCATTCATCTTGGATCAGGAAAGAATAAACAGTCAATCAGGCAACTAGTATTTATTAAACACAAAACAAATAGAGGAGTCATATGTTCTTGAACCCAGATGAGACCAGGTGTAAGAAGCCACAGCTGTCCTTCTTCCCAGCCTGGCATATCACAGAAGTTCTTGCCTCAGAAAGGAAAAGAGAGGGGCAGCTAGGTGTCACTACTGGCCCTAGAGTCAGGAGGACTTGAGTTCAAATCTGGCCTCAGACACTTGACACTTACTAGTTGTATGACCCTGGGCAAGTCATTTAACCCCGTTGCCTAACTAAAAAAAAAAAAAAAGAGGAAAGAAAAGAAAAGAGAGTGAGGGATCAAGGGAGAATTCCCTTGTATGCACCTCCAATTCTTCAGACAATTAGAAGACATTTGGTCATCACTTAGTATCAGATCCTCAACCATTTATGGCTGGAAAGAGACTTCCCTCAACTTCCCATACAATTACTTGGGTAGAACCAGGCAAGAAATATCATTTTATGCTCTATATAATCCACCAAGAAGGGGGAATCTAAGCATGCTCTAAGGACCAGGCCCTCACTGGCCACTTGCCCGCCATTACACTAACAAGTAGGGCTATCCAAAGTGGAATGAGTTGCCTAGAAAGATGGTGGCTTCCCTCTCCTTGAGGCCTTCAGGCAGAGGCAAGAAGATGACTTGTTAGGTATATTATAGTTGGGATTCCATTTGGACTGATTGCTTGCTAAAGCCCCTTCCAGCCCTCAAATTCTGTGGAATTCTGCCTCTGATATATACTACCCATGTGACCTCGGGCAAGTTATTCAGTCTTCCAGGTCCTCATTTATAAAACAAGGGGGTTAATGAGACAACCTCTGAGTTCTCTTTCAAGCGACCTATGACCTTATGATCCCATCTTCTTCAATTTCTACAAGACAATCAACATCACTTGAATGACCACATCTCTAAATTCTTTCTATGCCTTGGGGTGTACCGAAGCCAGCTTGAACTGGTATAATGAGATATGATTGTTCAATTTTCAGTCTGAGAAAATCTGCTGCAAATTAGGGTTTGATTTACAGTTAACCCTTCCACATCTCAACTTTCCCCATTGTGGTTTCGACATATCATGGGTTGGCATAAGAAATCAAATGAGAATTTGGGAGGAGTTTTGTGGAAGCCACAGATAACACGCAAAGGCCAACGGATGACACAGAGCCTATGACCAAACATTTAATCTAAATTTTACAATGAGTTACAGTAAATACCCCATAAAAGAAAAAGAAAAAATCCAGACTTCTTTTCTGGTATGAAGGGAGGACCAAAAAATTTTACGTGGATTTTCCAGATTGCTGGGGCGCTGCGTCCCTAACCCCCGTGATGTGGAAGGGATAACTATATTTTTGTTGATTGTCTAGACTTAGGAAAGTGATAGAGAAGAGGTTAATAATGAAGATTAAATTTACTAAACCATCCCTTGGTTTAAGTGTAATTTATCCTGGTTAGGAGAGAGGCTCAGATAGAGAGAGATGGTGGATAGCTAGTGAGTCTTGGAGTCAGGAAGATCTGAATTTTAATCCTGCCTCAGTCACTTAATATCAGTGACTCTGAACAAGTCGCCCAAAATTTCCATGTCTCAGTTTTCTCATCTGTAAAATGGGAATAATAATAGCACTTACCTCACAGGATAGGGGGGTGGTAAGGATCAAATGCATTAACATATGTAAATGCTTGCTATTGTTATTGTTATTATGTTTGTTCTAGTTTTTTGTACTGATATCCTTATATCTTGACGTTCAATTTCTCTTTAGCTATGTACCTCCTTTTCTAGCCTGGAGATTATTCTTTTAGAGTAGAGGAAGAAAATGAAAAATTCAGTCAACAAGAATTTATTTAAGCATCTATTGTGTGCCAGGAATTGTGTTAAACATGGAGGATACAAAGGAAGGCAATAATAATAATTAATAAATAAAAAGAGGTCCCTTCTTTCTAGGAGTTTGAGTCCTGGGAGAATAGTAGTACACCAGATGATAATAGGAAAACCGGGAAGGAAAGCTGACAGGTTCTGTTTTGGACGCGTTAATATGAGCTGTCCACTAGTCAGTCAGTGAGGCAGAACTAGAGCTCAGGAGAGAGTCTAGACCTGGCTATATTGATCGAGGAATCATCTGTGTAGAGATAATAATTGAACCTGTGGGAGCTTATGAATTCACAGAGTGAAATACTGTAGAGGGAAAAGAGAAGAGGGGCTTAGGGCAGAATTCAGAGGACATTCACAATCAGTGTGAATAACATAGAGGAGGATCCCACGAAGGAGACTGAGATGGGGTAGTCAGACAGGTAGGGGCAGAACCAGAAGAGAGAAAAATCATGTAAAACTAGAGAGGAGAACATATACAGAAGAAGAGGTGATCAGCAGTGTCAAAGACATTTATTTTTTTTTCCCGTCATTTTTCAGTCTTTCTCAACTCTTCATGACCTGGGGTTTTCTTGGCAAAGATACTGGAGTGGTTTGCCATTTCCTTCTCCAGTTCATTTTACAGATGAGAAAATGGAGGCAAACGGTGTTAAGTGACTTGCCCAGGGTCACACAGCTAGTGTTTGAGACCGATTTGAACTCAGGAAGATTAATCTTCCTTAGATGGCTTGCTTAAGATTAGCCACAAAAAGGGAGGAGAGATGTAGGATAATAGCTAGTGGGAGAGTTGGATAAAGTGAAGATTTTTCAAAGATGAGGGAACCTTGGGCGTTTGTAGGCAGCAGGGAAGCATCCGTACAAAGCAAGAAAATGAAGATTAATGAGAGAACAGGGATAATATAGGGGACAATCTGTTGGAGAAGGTGGATGGAATGGGATCAATGATGCATGTAGAGTATTACCTTGGCAGCAAGAAGTGGCCGCCTCTTCAAGTGAGATGAGGATAAAGTAGGAGATTGTCAGAGAACACAACTGAATGATGTGTAACAAGGAGAGAAGAATTTCTCATGCAATGGTCTTGTTTTTTCTCAGTGAATTATGAGGCAAGATCCTTAAGTGAGAGAGAGTAGAAAGGAGGTGCCATGGGAGGTAGAGGTGGGATGAAAAGATTTCAAAAAGCCATTGTGTCAGGTGAAATAGGACGGTGTAAAAGAAAACATCACTGCACCTGTACTTTCTTCTGTTAATATTATATTGTATGCACTAAACATTTAGTCTATATCTTCCTCATGGTAGGAGTAATATCTTAAGATCCTACCCCTTTGAGGATAGGCTAGTTTTTTTTTTTCCTTAAAAGGGATTAAGGACTTATCAAGGAAGATGTTATCCACCTTCAGAGAAACAGAGGACAAACATATAGTATGGTCTTACATAGATGCTTATAAATGTATATGTCTGTATATAAATATGATTATAGATATCTAGTATATGCATATATATGTAAGTGTATGTATGTATATATGTTTATATGTATAGGTCTATATATGTATGTATATATATATGTGTGCATGTATATCTTATATCTATCTATCTATACGCTTAATTGTAGGCTTCT
Organism: Vombatus ursinus; assembly: GCF_900497805.2. Classification (NCBI taxonomy): domain Eukaryota; kingdom Metazoa; phylum Chordata; class Mammalia; order Diprotodontia; family Vombatidae; genus Vombatus; species Vombatus ursinus. Next base: position 15,708,986 of record NW_020954652.1, read on the forward strand.
TGGGGGGTGGGGGAGGAAGGGGGGAAAAGAACAAAGTAAAAAGTACACAGCAGAGAACAAATGAAAACTTGCAAGGAAGCAAAGAAAAAATGGATGGCTCTGAACACAATGGGTAGCATTTATTATTTAGGCTTTCTTGAAATGGAACTTTATTGCTTTATATTTTGAATTCTCTTTACATTCTGCTGTGCACATGGCAATGCTTTTTTTCTTTTCTTATTTTATATTTAAGTTTATAATATGTTTCTTTTCTTATTATGTATTTAAGTTTAAAATTTTAAAATTGTCTTCAATACATAGTTAGCTCAGAGGAATAAAGTCTTGGGATATTGACAATAGCTTCCTAGTGGCCTAAGTACAAAACCAAGTTACTGGGCTCCTGTCTCAGGCTTTTGAATACAGATCGTCATAGGCAACACAGAGAAACTATGAAAAACTATCAATGCTCTATCTTCGCTAAATATCTTTTCCCTGCTTGAAATATCCTTCCCCCTGTTACGGCTAAATACACATCCTTTGTTAATTGTCAATTGTTTCATGACCGTCTCACCCAGTTACCAGAATGTCCTGAGACTATTAAACATAGACTATAGCTTAAAAGCCCTTTGTGGTTATTGTCGACCTCAGCATTTTTGGCAAATTCCAGGCAATTGTGATCTTTAGCTTTCCTGATACAATCCATATAGGTATAGGAAACTATTTTGTATTTATTTTTGGTGACTTGCATCTGTTTTCAACTTTTACATGGTCTTTTAAAATCTTAACTCATTAGAGAGCTTCCTATGTAGCTACATCTATTTCTTTGACTGCCTCCCTCTTTTTTGCCTTATTGGAATCACTCACAATTGCATCATCAGAACTGTGAGAACTTCCCATTACTTTTGAACCCAGTTCCCTGTTAGAATCTCAGGTCTTTGGATCATACATACCATACCTTTGAACTTTGTGAATTTGCTTTTCTTTAGCTTAAGTCACACATTTTACTATGCTCTTCCTTGCTCTGTACACATTTGTTTGCAAGTTTTCTCCTCCATTAGATTGTAAGTTCCCTGTGGGTAGAGACTATCTTTTGCCTCTGTTTATATCCCCAGTGTTTAGCATTGTGACTGGCATATAGTAGGTGCTTAATAAATGTTTAGTGATTGATTGATCTTCCTTACTTATCATGAACACAGAGATAATATGATTACTTTTTCCGGGATAAAAGCAATGGAAAAAGTGCTCAATTTGAAGTTGGAGGATCTTTTCACTATCACTACCTATGTGACCTCGAGTGACTCACTGAACTTTTCTGAGACTCAAGTTCATCATATGTAAAAGAAGTGGGTTGGGTTTAATGGCTTCTAAAGTCCCTTCCCCTGTCTTGGATCACTGCCTTATTGTGGGCAAGGGATTTGCATAGGTCAATGAAACTATGAGCTATTCTGTGCAGGGTTACCCAAGAGGGACAAACAGGTCATAGTGGAGACTTCTGACAAAAGGTGATCCACCGGAGAAGGAAATGGCAAACCACTCCAGTGTCTTTGCCAAGAAATCCCCATGGAAGGGCCTGGCATGCTATGGTCTTCGGCATCACTCAACAACAACAATAATAAAGTCCCTTCCTGCTCTAAATATATGGTCCAATGATACAAAGGCTCATGTCCCTTTCATTTCACCAACCAAAAAATTAAATCTAGAAGAGCAGTTCTGGATTTTTTCTTACCTTGTCCAGAACCTTATCCAGAAGTGGAATTACCAGAAAAGCAGGTGAAGAATTCATCAGAAGTTATGCTTTCTGTACAATGTCTTATACCAAACAGTCACTTAAATGTTTGTTAAAGTGAAATGGAAATTAAGTGTGTGGATAGTTAAAGTACTCCATCACTACTCTCTCTTGCCTCGATGCCAGTTTTGTGATCTCTGTAACTACATCATCCTCCCATTTCCTCCATTGAGCCAGTAAGTTTATAGTGTCCTCCTACAATAATATGATTTCGGTTTTTCTCTCTTTACATCTGTACCTAAAAGCTCTCCATTGTTATTTAACTCCTCAGGTTAATGGACTTTCAGGAGGAACATCTTCTTGCAATGATATAATACTATTTTGCCACCACTTCTATCAGCCATGTCTTCTGTGAATACTCCATTCATGAGTTCTCTCTCATCAAGTCTCAGAGCTACGACTGTATCAATCTCCTTACATTAAAATCCCAAGGGGCAGCTAGGTGGTACAATGCATAGAACACTGACCCTGGAGCCAAGAGGATCAGAGTTCAAATCCAGCCTCAGACACTTGACGCTTACTAGCTGTGTGACCCTGGGCAAGTCATTTAACCCATTGCCTAACCAAAAAAAAAAAAATCTCAAGTATCTTTCCTTATTACCTATGCTATGTACATTCATATAAGGAAATCCAAGACCATGAATATTGTTTCTGACCCTCTCCCAGTTATTTTCTTTTATGAATTGCTAGACAATTCCTTGATTATTTTTCTTTTTGTGCCATAGATGACTTTCCTACATCATCCAGATTTATCATTTCATCTGGGTCTTTTTCTCCCTTGCTCTGTATTTTCAGTTTAAAGTTCTCCATCAAATCTACATGTCTCTTGAAAAAAGGATTCAGTCCTCATGAGATACATGTCATCTCTAGCCAAGAGCTCATGGTTTTAAAAAAATATATCTTTATGCTACAGAAAAAAAAATCCCATTTTTGCACACTGTCCTCACAGACAACTGTTCATTTTTCATACCCTTCATTCTCTTTCACAGTTCTTTCCTTCATCTAGATAAAGAAAACATGGGCTAAAGTCCCTGAAGATCAGGCCTTCAGTGACTACATATCCTTTCTAAATGTCTTCTATTAGTTCATTTGTTTCTCCATGAGTCAGCAGAAGTAGGAAGCAGCCATCAGATCTGATGAGTCTTGGCAGGTCTGATGAGTCACCAGGCCCAGATGAACTGCATTGTACAATGCTGTGAAAGAAAGGGCAGATGTGTTTGCTGAGCTGTTGTTAGTGAACTTTGAAAGATAATAGAGAATGGAAGAGGGGTGGCAGAATTGGGAAAGGGAAGATATTGGTCTGATTGCCAAGAGAGAAAAAAAAGTAAAGAGAACAGAGTCTACAAATTTTAGGCCAATAATTTCAACTGGTAATATTCTTGAATGTATTATTGAAGAATCAGTGAGTGAACATTTAGGAAAGGAATTAGTGACCACAGAGAATCATCTCGCCTTCATATTATGTCTAAGTTCATTTCCTATTTTGCTAAGGTCATTAGGCTTGCTGATCATGGAGTTCTAATTATGGAAGTCACCTAGACTTTTTAAAAATTTATTTTATTTTTAATTTATGGAATAAGACAAGCATTTTCATAACATAATATAAAAAAGTTGATTGTGCATGAAGCTGCAAATCTGTTATGTACAACTTGCTATTCCTTTTAAATATATAATAAAACTATCATGTAAGTTTCTTTTTTTCTTTTTTTTCCCTCCCCTTACCACCATAGAGATGGCTACCATTAGACACAAATCAGTATATATATGTGTGTGTATGTAAAGTTATTCTATACATAATTCTATTCACCTAGATTTTAGCAAAACTTTTGACAAAGTCTCTCAGAGTATTCTTGTTGAAAAGATGGAGAGATGTGATAAGAGCTGGAACTGGTCAAATCCAACTGATTAATGCGAAAAGTCCCGTCTCCAATGGATTGCCTCCAAAATCTTGGTTCCAACCTATAAAGTTTAAGCTCTTAGTCAAATACTTGGATAAAAACTTGGGGGGCATATTTATCAAATTTGTGAATGACACAAAGATGGGGGTGGAGATAAGTAACATAATGGTTGCTAGGGTCAGGATCCAAAAAGATCTTAATAGGGTAAAATGTTGGATCAAAACAATCAAGATGAAATTTAATAGAGTTGTTGTTTTTTAAAGGCAGCTCCAAAGATGTTAGGAAAGGGGCAAGGCATGGCTATATAACAGCCCAGCTGGAAAAAAAAAA
>NW_020954652.1:15712988-15726917 GCF_900497805.2 Vombatus ursinus
TGGTCACATTTGGAATGCTTAGTTCTTAGTGCCCTATTTTGATGTAAGGGTGAAGGTGAATTGGGGGAATTGATCAATCAATCCATCAATCATGCCATCTCACTTAGCCCTGCTATCTTTATCAGGTGAGAACATAGCTTGGTTAAATGAAAGGTGTGAACTAGGTGTGGAATAAATATTGCCTTATCATTGCAATATCATTCAAAGGCATTATTGAGTGTGCCAAGAAGTTTGTTCAGTTTGATGGAGGGACTTGGTCATTCCCCTCCTCCTGTCCTCCTCTTTAAACACTCCCCCCATCTACCACCCCCTCCCCATGAGGCTTGTATAAAACCAACAAGTTTGAAATTTAGGATCAGGATTCCAGAGTCAGGAAGCTTAAGTGGTAGAATCATCTTAAGCAACCACCCAAGAAAGAATTGGTTATTTGTGGGGAGAGGAGGGAGGGGAAGAGAAGAGATCAGTCCTGGTATAAGTTTTGGTCTACTTCTCTCTCCCCCTACCTCTTGGCTAAAGAAGGACTATGTGAACTTCAGAAGACTGGAGGATTTGGAATTTTTCATGGGTATCCTAGGAGTGTCCCTGGGATAGTAACAGCTGATGTAATATCTGCACAGGGAGCTAAGAAAAGACTTGACTCAGTAAGCAAAAGGCAGATTCATGGCTATATAAGCAGACCAGTAGAAAAGCTAGACCACACCATCTTATGTTCTCTAAGTTTGAGCTCACTTTCCCTGAACTCAATATAAACTGGTGAGTGAATTTGTCATAGACTTTTTGGTGTTTTTTACCAACTGTTCTTACTATACTACTTCAGTAATACTCCTTTCTCAAAGCTAATAAATGTTTGCTAATTGATATCAACTGATAATCATGAGTGTAAGCACATCAGTGTGGGTTCATGGGTTACATAGCATTAGAAAGAACTTCCTGGCCCTCAGGGCTCCCCTAGAGCCCCAAGAGGATATAGTAACAGTGCTCTGGGGACCAAACTTGCCATTCTAGTGGGAGCTGAGATAGCTCCAGAGCATGTGTTACATTAGGTTTAGACATTGATAACTCTCTTCTACGGAGAATCAATAGGAGGCAAACCAAGATGGCGGAGGGTCTTGAAATCACACCATCTATCCCACTTGGACTTACAGAATTTTATAAAAGACTGGCTAATGATGTGAAAAATGATAAGCCTTTATTGCAGGTATCTTTTACCTCCCTCAGGAAGACATAAGGCCTAAATTTAGACACCCAAGGATGTGAAGGAGCAGGGGTAAGGGAAGAGGGATTCAGGGAAAAGAAAAAATATAACCAGAGTTCAGTTAGTGGAGAGACATTATTGAATCTCAGGTACAATGATCATCAGGCTTTATCAGGAAAAGGAAGGATGGTCCTTCAAGAGGCTACTGTTTGGCCAGACTCTCATCACTGCTTCTTCAACATGGGATGCTTGCAATCTCTCCTTTCTACCAGAGCAACTTAGTGATGCAAGTGAGGGTTTTATAGGGAGTAGAGTAGGGACTCAGTCACATCTGATTTTTCCCCCCACCTCTACTGATATGGATAGGAGAGATGTCCAGGATGAACTAGTGGGACATGAGTGAGTACAGAGTAGGGTGTAGAAGTTTCTACCATGGAATGTTTATTTTTTATTTTATTTTTAGACAATTGGGGTTAAGTGACTTGCCCAGGGTCACACAGCTAGTAAGTGTCAAGTGTTTAGTCTGAGGCCAGATTTGAACTCAGGTCCTCCTGACTTCAGGGCCGGTGCTCTATCCACTGAGCCCCCTAGCTGCCCCATGGAAGGTTTAGAAAAGGGAGAGGGTACTAGGCAGCAGGAGGTGGCCTTTCTAGAGCACTAGCAATCTGTCACACACCAGATAATCCAAGAGGTTCTGTTCCAGCTGGAAGAACCTTAGCTGTCATGTACTTGCACCTGACCCTCAAGTTATACACTTAAACTCCCCAGGCTTCAGTTTCTCATCTACAAAATAAAAGGGCTAGACTAGATGCCATCTGAGCTCTTTCAAGTTCTAATTCTTTGATCCTATTTTTCTTCTCTGCAAAGAGAGAGAGAGAGAGAGAGAGGAGAGGAGAGGAGAGGAGAGGAGAGGAGAGGAGAGGAGAGGAGGAAATTCTCCCCCTGACCTATGATAACCAAAAGTGTACACGTCTCCTGATCCTCCATTTGATGTGGGTGACCTTCATGCCTCTGACCCCTCAAGGGAGCAGGTCCCTCAATTTCAAGCTTGCTACTGCAGATAAGACTTTCATTATAGGCTCCACTAGACTGTAATAACAAGCTTGCCCCAGACAAACCTGCCACCTCTGTCAATCAGAGGCAGCTGGGTGATCAGTTTCAGGAGGCAGCTGAGTCATCATTTCCAAGGGAACAGAGAGGAAGGGGCAGAGTTGGGAAGATTCCAATCTACTGTAAATAATAGAGAAGTGGGAAGAAGGAGGGAAGTCGGGAAATTGACCTACTATAGCCAAAGAGATGTATGTGTCCTTTTTTTATTTTATTTAATTTTATTTATTTATTTTTTAAAGAAAATGGTGCTTTCTGCTCTCGGTGTCGTCTCTGGTTTTGTTCACCAAAGATTCTTGCTTCAGCAAGCCAGAGTACACTGCATTTAGAGTCAGAAAACGAGTTCAGATCCAGACTTTGCCACTTCCTACCTATGTGACCTTGGGCTTCAGTGTCTTGAACCATAAAATGAGAGTTTGAACTAGATGAAATCTCAATATTTCCTCCCAGCTCCAAATCGATGATCTTACATTCCAATGTTTGGCTGCTATAAAGCAGAATAATAATAAAAGCATTATTTTCTGAAGAAAGATCCTTCAGATCAAAAGTTCTTAACTTGAGTCTACAGGTAGATTTCATTGGGTCTGTGAACTTGGATAGGACAAAATATTTTAATGACTGTATTTCAACAAAAATTGGTTTCCTTTGTGATCCTACATATTTTATTTTATGCATTTAAAAACATTTTTCTGGGAAGGGTACATAGGTTTCACCAGATCACCAAAGGGGTGCATGACTAACAAAAAAATTAAGAATCCTGCCTTAAAGATGATAGGTATGTTTACAGTGTGAAATATACCCCAAAACGGTACTGGATCTAAGAGACACATGGTAGGTGCTTAGTAAGTGTTTATTGACTGGACAGAGTCCCATCTGAGGCAATCATAAAAACTGATTCGAGACACATGAAGTAGAGAAAAGTAGTTTGAAAATCTGCTAATACTCTTCTTTTACAGTATTTCTGAGTTGCAAAGGACCTCAAGGGACAATTAGTCCATCCTGTGCCAGTATAAGAACCCCATCAGTGAATGTTCTTCACAAATGTTCAAACAGGGGGCAGCTAAAGGGTACAATAGGTAGAACATAGGCCCTGGAGTCAGGAGGACCTGAGTTCAAATCCAGCCTTAGATACTTGACACTAGCCCTATGAGCCTGGGCAAGTCACTTGTCCCCAAATGCCTCCATTGTCCGCCCCTCAAAAAAAAAAAAAACGGTCAATCAGCCCTTTGTTTAAAGACTAAGAGTGATGGGGAGGCTGTTACTCATTAGATCAGCCCGTTACACTTGGGGGCAGCTTTGATTGTTAGGAAGTTTTTTCCTTACAGGGCAGAAATATGCTTTTCTCTACTTTTGTTCATTGCTTTTAGTTCTACCTCCAGGAGCCAGGTTGAACAAACAGAATTCATCTTCCAAATGCCAGCTCTTCAGATATTTAGAGGTCCCTATCATCTCTCCCCTAAATCCTCATCTTTTCAGGCTAAATACCTATAGCTCCTTCAACCAATTCTTCTTCAGTATGGTCTCTGGTCTTCTTACCAAATTGGTTATTTTCTTCTTGATGTGTTTGTGCTTGTCTATATCAGCTCAGAATGTTAGATCTGGAAGGGCCTTAGAGATCATCTAGTTCTGGGATTCTTAACCTGGGGACTCCCTCCTCAGAGGTCTATGGAAAGATTTCAGAGGGTCCATCAACTTGGATAAGAAAAATATTACATTTTTTTTCAGTAACCTCTGAATGGACCTTGACATTTCCTTCAATTATTTGATTCTGAGTTGGAGTCCATAGGCTTTTAGCAGATTGCCAAAAGGGTCCATGACACACAAAAGGTTAGAACCTCTGATCCAGTACAACCCTTTCATTTCACAGATGAGAAAGTTGATGCCGAAAGAGACGAATTATCTTGTTTAAAGCCATGAAGCTAACTATGTGGCATCCTGGTATTCAAACCAGGGGCACACTGGCAAATGTTTAAAAATTGGCTCCCCACTCCCTCAACAAATGTATCTATACAATACACTTTATTTTTAAGGCAATCGGGGTTAAGCAACTTACCCAGAGTCACACACCTAGTGTCTGAGGCCAGCTTAAATTCAGGTCCTCTTGACTTCAGAGTGGGTGCTGTATCCACTGTGCCACATAGCTGTCCCTACAACACGCTTTTAAGTTTAACTTGTATTAGTAGCATTTTCTCTATCACTTTCTTGAGTCTAGACAATCAGCAAAACAATAAATGAAGCCCTGAGTTGTAGCATTTGCCAATTTCTGAAGTATCACACTAAAAATTTATTAATTGAATCTCCCCACTGTGTAGCACATTCCTGATTCAAACCTACATTTTGATTCCTAGTCCAGTGTTCTTTTCCTCATGCGCCCATCGGGTAAGACAGCCACAGTGTATGTACATACCTCCCTGGACTCACCAGGTATCTCATATAGTATTCATTTTCATTTTTCAATGCAAAAGTAATTTTTGCTTTCTAAAAAATTCTAATACAGAATGATAAAAACTAAACAAAAGAAGTATATAATTATTATGTTATTTACTTAGTATAGTAGCATCCTTTTTCCAGATCTATTTTGAGAATTGGAGACAAAGTGCTTAGAAAAACTATGTTCTTCAGTTTTCCATTTCCTTCACTTATTCATTCATTGCCCAAATATTTCTTGAGTATTTTCTCTGTGAAAGGTAATGTGTTAGGCACTATGGGTAACATGAAGATGAATAAGCATGGCATCTTTGCCCCCGAAGAGCTTACAAAGTGACTATTTAAAAAATCCGAAGCAGCTACTCATGGAAAGTTAATGGAATGGATGCCTTTTTATGATATACTCTTTTTTTAGTGCTCCTATTTTTAGTTAGAAGAAACAATAATGGAGAATGTAAATGACCCCTAAGTAAAATTTCTCCTAAATACTGTGGGATGTTTTTCCTTTTGGTTTTGGCAACTTAATTAACTTTCCCTAGAAACAAAAAAAAAAAAAAACAAAAAACCAAACCTCAGAGTATCATTTTTGCTTGTAAAAGTTAATCCTACTTTATTGAATTTTAAAATTGACCATCTTCTTTTCCAGTGACCACATTGCTGATATACTCCATGATGATGTCAATATGAGTATTTTAAAGCAACATCCTTCTACAGAAAGATAAGATATTCATCAGTTTGCTTTAAAAAAAGATTCAAATATTCTATTAAGATTTATGTTTTGTTTTATTACAGCTAAGTAAAATGAGCATGAAATCCTTTAGGAATGATCATGCTATGCTAAAAATGAATACAATTTTTTTTTAAAGGTTGGATATCTTAGCAGTTTATTTGTATTTCAAGGTTTCCTTGAGGGATCTTCTAATTTTACAGTAAGTGGACATTAAAATATTTGTGCCAAACATTTCATTTAAATATAGTATTATAATAGTCATTACTAAAAATAAAAAAGAAAATAATTTATTGCAGACACAATAACATTTCCCAAAACAATTGTAATTATTTTGAATTATGGTTAATTCCTTCATCAGAAAACATGTAAAATTATGATTAATATTTAGCATTTCCCTTAAGAAAAATATTATGTGCATTCATAAAATTCAGTGTTCTTTTTGCTTCATATACTAGACATATCAATTTCCCTTCCTTACAATTAGATACGCCATTGGAGATTAATTAGTCATAATAATCTAGTCTCCAAATCAATGAAGTTTATTTTATCAGGTTACTGTATTTTAAAGTAACTTCAAAAATAGACAGATCCAAGACCTTATTGATATAGGCACTTCCTCCATCAGTGACCACTGTAATGCAACCATGATTTTTCATAATGTGTGATTAATTGTCCATGTCTTTCCATAAATTCTCCTGAGAAGAGCCACCCATATGGTTGAAGCCTGGCTCTTTTAATAATTGCTTATTCTACATTCTTGCTCCACAACTTATCAACCTACGTTCTCTGGTTATACAAGGCTCTGCAGATGAAAATGAAGAGGATCAAAGACAGAATTCTTCCTTAAGACAGTATAACCTTGTATCCAATATTCAGGTATTATACATCAAGATTTTAGGATATGTGAACATCTTACTATTTTCAGATTTACTTGGCAAAATAACCAACTGCAAAACTGAAAGGAATCTTAGTATAAAATATATCTTTGGGAATAATAGTAAAGTATAGGCAACATTGTTATAATAAACAATAATAATATAAATAATGTTTAGTTCATCAGCAATTGCTTTCATCCAAGACTCCTGGGGCACTTCATGGTCTGATAATAGCTACTTTAGTATGTTTGTATAGTACCTATTATCTATAGACCTCATCAACTCTAATACTAGATAGTATTATTATCCCTATTTCACACACAAGTAAGTTGAGGCACGATTAAGCAATTTGCCTAAGGGTATACAAGTCAGTAGTTTCTGACTTGTGTAAGAAACTGTTATTAGCTAATGTGCTACCTAACTTAAGACAGTATGTCACTATAAACATTCCTGACTCAGAGCCCACTAACTCTAACAATTAGATTAAAATGTTTGATGAAAAATGTAAGAAAGGTAAAGGTTATCTTATTTTATATTTATTTTCTTTCATGTTTGTAGATTGCTAGGTTCTCCCTCAACTCCTCCCCTGCCCACACTTCACCAGGTACCCCGTATTCTCATGCTGAGCATCCTACTGTAAGGCAGAAATAATCTGATAAATCATTAACATCTTAATGTGAATTAATGTAATGAATTATCTCCTTCAGATTATTAGATTTTAAAAGAAGACCTTAAAATGATGAATCTCTAATGCTGAAATTTCACGTACCATGGCATCTGAGTGGGAGGGACATTTTTGGAAAGGAGTATTTCTCAAATTAAGTGTGACACTTGTGGGCTGCACATGACATGTCGTGGGTGCCTCTTGTAACACTTAGGCACTACAGTAGCGCAAGCAACTCTTGTTAGTTATTATATGCTGCCTACCCTAAAACCACAGAAAGACAGCATGTCACTATAATAATCATCCAAAGAGGGAGTGCAATATTTTATGTGTCCATCAGGTGGAACTATACCCAAGTCATCAACCAAGTGGTCTTTTCAGAGATCCTCTGCCACCTGGGTGGAACAGCCTTTCTTAGAAACTTCATTATTCCTACTGGCCACCAGAGGGACCTCAGTCAGTAAACTCAGATGACTTCCCTTAGTGCACCCACTGGATGAGGAATTTCTAGTGGTGGTGTTGATAAGGAGTTGAATTTAAGTTAGGACATGAAAAAGAGAATATCATTAAAAATATTAAAATTTAAAGTGTACGATTCTAGTTATGCCTACTCCACATCTGAAATGTCTTCTTTCAGTACAGATAATCCTGACATTCATAGAACACAGTCACTCAATTTACTATGGTCTTACAGTTTATTGAACATAGAAGAAAATGGAAAAGGAATAGATCAGGAACTCCTTTCTGGAGCATCCATTCATTCATCTTCTGAATCTCTTCCAATGCTTTCAGGTCTTGGAAAGTGAGTAAAGGAAGAGAGTGGTCTTTAGAAATGTGTGTGTGTATGTGTGTGTGTGTGCGTGCGTGCGTGCGTGCATGTGTGTGTGTGTGTGTGTGTGTGTATCTGGGACTCACTCACTTTTGGATCCAGACTATGTGGCGAGAAACCCGGGGAAGTTCAGGAAGGGAAATTTTCCTTCTCCCTATCTTACTAAATGATAGGAATCTTAAAAATGACCATATCTAGTTGTTGATCTGAATTCAGCTCAGTATGCTGATCATTAATCTTCTTGCTACATGCACTGGTCCCCAATTTTGATATAACCAATATCTACTAGAAACTCTCTACTAACCTTACAACTCACTAATATAGGTTAGGCTAGATTTTCCCTAGAAGGCAACAAAATCAGGGCTTGATTATCTGGGGGTATAGCAAGGCTCAAGCTGTGCTTCCCTGGATGCAGCTTCCTGTTGGTTATTGGCTATGTTGATGTGCCTTCCGGGTCACTTAGGGGCATATATGGCCGCACTTACTTGGGTTGGTGCCCCTTCAACATGGTGGATATGACACTTTGGGCAACTGTAGTAGTGTAAGAAACTCTCATTCGCTAATGTGCTACCTACCTTAGGTCCACAAAAAGACAGTATGTCACTATAATAATGGTGACCAACCCTGTCCTGCTGACCAGACTTGTTTCCATGTGGAGGGGGGCGGTATATATAAAAACCATTATATCCTGTTGCACATGCGTGCTATGTTAGGGCTAAGCAAACCTCCTTTTGTTAATTGTTCAAGGACCTACAAGTGCCTTATTTTGTCCCAACATTGCACTGAAGCTCACAGGATACTGGCATCAGGTCCAGCCCTAAAACCAATCACCTCACCCTCTTGTCTTGGCTTGCTTTTATGTACTGGTCCAGATCACTAAAGATGAAGGTATGAGCTGCTGAGTCTTACTCCCAAAGTCTGCTGCCACTATGTGGTAGGCAGGAATCCTCATTCTGACTTCCAAGTATCTCTATTCCAGTGTGTCCAAAAGGGTAGCCAGGAAGCTTTTCAAGGACAATGAAATAAATGAAATCTGTAAGTCCAAGTATAGATTTTGCCACTTCCTGGTTTTTCATCAATCTGTTTTTCCTTTTTTCTTTCTTTTTTTTTTAGGCAATTGGGGTTAAGTGACTTGCCCAGGGTCACACAGCTAGTAAGTGTCAAGTGTTTGGTCTGAGGCCGGATTTGAACTCAAGTACTCCTGACTTCAGGGCCTGTGCTCTATCCACTGTGCCACTTAGCTGCCCTACAATCTGTTCTTCCTATGAGGACTTCCAGGGGTCCCTTCCTCCCTGTCACTATAGAAATATTTGTTGTGCTGCTTTGTTGTATCAGGCAGTTACAATAATTAGTTCATTTTAAGAGTTGGGGTCAATATAAGATACATTAAAATCCATATGGTTCCCTTCTTTTCAACTTCAGGGAGCTTATTTTAGATTGAAAAAAATCTGAGTTCTGTTACAATATAGCTCTGAGCCCCCAGTTAAGAAAACTCTTCATACCTAGACAGAGGTTGAATTCTCTGCCTAACTTTACATTGATATCTATCCCTCGTTAATCCTTGACTTCCTTGTGTTTGAGGCAAAATTCAGTTACTGTATTATAAATAGATTATATTTTTATATAGGGCAGCTAGATGGCACTAGATAGAGTGCTGGGTCTGGAGTCAGGAAGACTCTTCTTCCTGAGTTCAAATCTTGCCTCAGACACTAGCTGAGTGACTCTGGGCAAATCATGTAACCCTTTGCCTCAGTTTCCTTATTTGTCAAATGAGTTAGAAAAGAAAATGGCAAACCACTCCAGTATCTTTGCCAAGAAAACCCCAAATGGGGTCACCAAGAGTTTGACATGACTCACCAACTGATCTGAATTATAGTGTCTAGGGACAGAGAAATACCAGGAGGGAAAGTTGGGCAAAGAGCTGACCTTTTCTTAGGATTTCCCTCAGCCTGTGTTCTCTGCTCTGAGATGCCTACAGATCCAATGTCTCTTATCAAAATCTCCCTCTTGGTAACAACTAAGTCCTTCTTTTGCTCCAAAGGTAGGCTGCAAATGCTGAGACTGCTCTTATCTCGACAATCCATTCCCGGCAGAATCTTTCCCTAATGGTTCTGAGATAGTGTCTTCCTTTTTATATAAACTGCTTGTCATTCTATACACATCTTTTTTACCCTCTGATAGTTTGTTTCAATCTAATAGTTTGATTCCATCAAAAAATGTTCTTGTATAGTTAAGGTATTAACTCTAGAATGGGGTAGCTTTGTCCAACACTTGCCCTAAATATTGATTATTCTCTTTTTAATCTCTCTCTCTCCCCCTTTCTCTCTGTCTCTGTCTCTCTGCCTCTGTCTCTCTGCCTCTGTCTCTCTCTCTCCCCTCTCTTTCTTTTAAACTTTTTCACTCTACTTTTCCTTTCCCTTTCCAAGTCTTTCACCAGTATTGTCAGCAGACAATTTGGAATAGTAGGAAAACTGTTGGATCTGCAATCTGAGAACCTGTGGCCTTGGCCAATACATTTCTCTTCCCTGTGCTTCAGTTCCCACGTCTATAAAAAGTGGGGATGATTTTGGGCATGACCAGTGTGGTCATTTGTTTTGCTGAACTATGTATTATTATGATGAGACTTTCCCCCCCCTTATTTGTTTATTTTTTTGGAGGGGGTCTATGGTAAGTAAGTAGAAGGGCCAGATTATAAATGCATGTACAATAGTAAGGTCATCTTTAAGGGCCTGCCTAGTCCTAAAATCTAGGATTCCATGAATCCTGTTTAGGTTTCTGATTCAGTTCTTCCCAGCCTACTATCCAGTTTGAACAGTGTAAAAAGCAAAAGGATCTAGATAACTCTTGACATTGATTTTTAGATACCGAATAATCAAGAATTGATGGTGGTTAATCCTCCCCAGCCTGGGAGGGCAGATAAATTCCATTGCAGGCAAAGAAGAGTCTGAGGCATTAAAAGGGGTAGGTGCAGTGAGTTGAAAGGTGCCGGCAGGTATGTGGGGGTGGTGTGAAGCGGAGGGAGTGGTGTTGAGGGCTGATCCCAGAAGGCTTCAGACCTGCGGGAGGGAGGCGGTGGAGGGGAGAGGACACTGCTTGCGGCCAGGAACGAGTTTTGCTTTCCTTCGTAAGCTTAGTGCTTGGGCCTAGTACCTGGCACAGAGTAAGCGCTTGATGATTGAGCCAAACGTGAACCTACGTTCATTCTCAAGGAGGTGCTGGGCACTGATCCATCGGGACTCCGGTCAGGCACCCTTGTTATTGTTTGTACTTCGTTCTTGAAGACCTAGGGGAGGGGATGCCATGACACGCAAGTGAACTGGATTTAAGGGAGACAGGACTGTGCAAAGGCACCAGCCTCACTTCCTCCTCCCGAGCCAGATATAGATCGGGGAGACTGGAGATGGCCTTGGAGAAGGGGAGCAGGTTAGCTTGTCGCTTTCCCCACGGTACTGGGGACAGGAGAGCTGTGCCCCCTACCCGCAGCAGCGCCGCCTCCGTCCCTCTCCCAAGGTTTGCAGAGCTAGGAGGGAAGGGCAGAGACGGAGGCACCGAGGGGAACAGGGAGGGAAACACCTAGGTCCGGAGCGCCTCGCACCTGAGCGCCACCGGCGGGGGCGGAGCCGGAGAGGGCTGGCCAGAGGGCGGGGCCCACGCCACAAACCAATCAGCTCCGCCGGGGCGTCCTGTCCTCCGACTCCGGCCCCCACCCCACCCCAGCCCTCCCTCCCCCTCTCCCGGCCGAGATCCGCCTCGGTCCTTTCCGCCGGCGCTTCGGCTTCTCTCGGCTCTCTCCCTGGAGAGAGCTGGGAACTCGGGGAAAAAGAGTTTGCCGCCGCTCCTTCCGGGACTGGGAGGCAGGCGGGCGGGCGGCGAGGGGCGAGGGGCGAGGCAGCCGCACGCAGCTGTCGGGGCTGCCGCGCTCACCTGGGGCTGCGAGGTCGCCGCCAGCGCCGCCGCCGGACCCTCGCGGGGTGAGTGGGCTCGGGCGCCCGACACTGTTGCCTGGGGGCTGGAAAGGACGGAGGGAGTGGGGGGGGCGCGCTGTCCCCTCCCTTCCCGCGGCCGGACCCGGGCGTACATGTGTCCGGACAGGTTCCCGCCTCCCGCTGGGAAAGGCGTGGACCGGGCTCTGAGCCCCCGGCCCCAGCTGGGGTGGGAGGCTACCCTCGGTGGGGATATTTATTTACTTTTTTTGGGGGGGGGGGGTTCTGGGTTTCGGGAGAGAAGGGAAGTGTGGTCGGCTGGCAGGTGGAGGTGTACTTCTCCCCCATTCCGCCTCCATCCAGCTGGTTTGCAAAGTTGAGTGGAGGTGCAATAGCCGGGGGCTTGGGGGCGGACCGGGGGGTTGAGCCCCTCGGGAAGGGAAGGCTTAGCTACTACCCCCCCTCCCCCATGTCCAACTCCCTGTAAAATCTTACTAAGTTAATTATGACGCCCTCTAGAGTACGTCCCCTCCCCATTTTCCAGAACGCGCCCCATATGGGGAAGATCGCTGAAAGTGGTGGGATGTGGAGAGGGGCTCGAGCTGTATTTGGGGATGGGGTGGTCAGCCTTGGGGGCGGTGTGTGCCAGGACGGCGCGGGGGGAGTGTGCTTGGAGGGCGGGGGAGTGCAGAGGGGCCCGGCTCCCCCTTCTCTCACCTCTTGCCCCCCTTCTCGCCCCCTCCCCTTTTGTGTTTCTTCCTGCAGGGGGAGTGGCGCGGTCGCCCCCGCCCGGGGGTCGTCCCCTCTAGTTCTCCCCGGACCTGGTTGGCGCTCTGAGCCTCTGCCGCGGGAAGGAGGGGAGTGCCGCTGCTGGGACTGGGAGGAGGAGGAGGAGGAGGAGGAGGTGCAGGGCCGGGACTGGGGGTGGGCTCTGGGGGGAGAGGGGTTCCCCCGTCCCCTCTGGGAATATGGCGACCGGTGGCTACCGGACCGGCGGCGGCGGCGGCGGCACCGGCACCTCCACCACGGACTTCCTGGAGGAATGGAAGGCAAAGAGGGAGAAGATGCGAGCCAAGCAAAGTCCCCAGGGCCTGATTGCGGTCCCCGCGAGTGTGGTGGGAGGCGGAGGGGTGGCTAGCGACGGGGTCAGCAAGCTCCTGGCCGGAGCGCTGGGGGCTCCCCCCTCCTCCGCCTCGCCGGCCCCCCCGGCCAACGAGCTCAACAACCTTCCCCCCGGCGCGCCGGCACCTGCTGCCTCCGCCCCCGGGGGCGCCGGTTACACGCTGCCCTCGGCCTCGGGCTCGGCCGCGGCCCGAGCCCCCGCGGACCCCCGCAGAGCCGAGGAGGAGCTCCCCAGCACCTCCGCCGCCGGGCCGGCCGCGGCCGCCTCGCCCCACGGCCCCCCCGCTGCGGGGAGCCGAGCCGGCCCCGATGCCGGGGCGCAGCCCCCCTTGGGCGACAGGGAGGAGCAGGACAGTGCCAAAGAGAAAGGGAAGAGCTCGGGCCCCAGCGCCAGGAAAGGCAAGGGGCAGATCGAGAAGAGGAAGCTGCGGGAGAAGAGGCGATCCACGGGAGTCGTGAATATCCCTGCAGCCGAGGTGAGCCGGGGTTCTCCCCCGGGAAGCGCCCGGGGCTTCCGCGGCTTTCCGCGGCATCCCTCCCTCCCCGGGAGCTCCCGAGCCCAAACTTTGGCCCTTCTTCCTCCCCGTTCCCTCCTCTCCGCCTTCGTGGGCGAGGACCCAGTGATGGGGGGGTGGGGGGTGGGGGCTGCACCCGGGACTAAATGGCTTCTTTGAATACTTTGGGGCTTGCAGAAACTTTGAAACACGTGTTTGGGGGCATTCGCAAGATAATCTGTCTGTCCGACCCAGGATCTTTCCCACACATTGCTAGAAACCAAACCTCTCTCCCTGCTTTAGCTTGCTGCAGTTAAGAGAAGTTTTTGAAGTTTTGTTTGAATTTTTTTTAGTCTCTGCCTTCTTTCTCCTCCCCATTCACTGTCTAAGGCCATCTGTAAGCAAATCTGTGACTTTAGTAGAATTGAAGACAGTCGTTTTGCTTTGAAGTCCTAGGAAGGGGTGGTTTAACTGCCCCATCTTTTACATGCATAGAGATGTGCCTTCTCAGAGTTGGTACACACACACACACACACACACACACACACACACACACACACACA
>NW_020954652.1:15726927-15803993 GCF_900497805.2 Vombatus ursinus
ACACACACACACACACACACACACACACACACACACACACACACATTACCCCCATTCCTTTTTACAAAAACAAAATGTTTAAGGTATGAATGAAGCTGTAGCACTCAGATTTTGTTAACTAAGAAGGTGCCTTTTAAAAAATACAGTAATTAGAAAAGTGTGATTGGCCACCTGGAAAATCTGAAAGGCGGATTCAGGGCAAGTGTTTGGAAATTGTGTTTTGTTTTCTTCCCAGATACTTTTCAGGGACAACTCAGACCCACGGGAAGCATCAGGCACCTTCCCATTGGAGAAGTGGGAGAAAAAGTTTTATCTGGTGTCCGTCACCGTCCTTTACCTTTGGCTCTCTCCCTTTTGGGACCAAGAGAGTGAATTTAAACTTCTTGGATCTGAAATTCACCCATGTTGCTTCATCCTTTCTATCCTTATCTCTTTGATCATATTTTCCATTGTTTTTACTCCTGCACCCGTTTTGGTATTTTGTTCACTTTCGTTGATAATTCATTATACAGCTATGTTAAGAATTTAGTGCTTTTTAAAAAAATGTGCTTAGTTCATACCATTTGTGGTAAATTAAGGTGTAGGTTTGAGCAGATCTCAGCTTTGAATCTCATAGGAATTCCTGAAGTAGAAAAATGCAGTAGTTCTCTGTGTGTTTAAGAGGGAGAAAGATATTTTTATCAGTCAACAAAACTGTCCTCTGTGGTTTGCTACTTGCACAGAAAGATCTGGTATTCATTAAATTACTTTAAAAGGAATTCATAAGAATGGTAATCAAATTTCTAGGGTTTTTTTTTTTTAGTTAAAAATATAGAGATTGTTGGGAAACTGAAGACAAAAGGCTTGAGGAAAACGACATTCCTCAACTTTATTTTTAAAAAGGAGAGTTGATGATTCAAATGAAAATGGCCTGCTTCACTTTCAAACATTTCTCACTTTTCATCTTTCTGAGAGAGTTGAGCCAAACTACTGTATCTTGGCTAATATTAACATTTTTTTTTTTTTGGTATTTGTTTCTTCTGAAATAATTTCCTCAAGCACTATTCTTTTTATATGAAGAGCAATATTTAGTGGGGGAAATAAATATGGTGTTATCACGTGAGATCTTGAGAAACATCTTTTGTTAATACTCATGCCCTTAGCTGGAGAATGCAGTGCTGGGAATGTAGATGACTCCCAAGTACAATTGAGTCTAAATACTGTGGAATGTTTTCTGTTTGGGTGTTGCTAACTCCCAAATTTAATCTTCCTCTAAAAACAAACAACCGAGGGTACCATTTTTGTCTGTGGAATTTGATCCTGTTTTATTGAGTAAGGAATTGAAGGCTGCCTTCTTTCTGTGGTAACCATGGGCCCTGTCTTCTACATATAGTATGGCCCAGCAACTACAACACTGTAATGTTTTTGTTTTTTTTTTTAACAGTGCCTAATTATTAGCAGGCTCAGGACTTGCACTCCCAGGATTTGTAGTGGTTTGCTTTTTAGAGATAATTTTTTTTTTCCTGTTAAATCACTGAGAGTTCAAAAAAAGGAACCAGATAAAATAGAAAATTTCGGGTGTGGAGTTTGGATAGAATTGGGTTGTTGCTTTTGGAAGGTGTATTCCATTTCTATATTAGAGACGTCTGCCTTGTTAGGTTTTAGTAATGAGGATTCTATTGGACACGTAAAGAGTTTCTTGAGTTTTGTTCTATAGGCACTCAAATACCTATGCCTACATCTTGACTTTCAAGTTGAAGCTTCATAAATCTGAAAAAATTTGATGTTAAGATTCTAAAATAGACTTAGTTACATGTCAGGCTAGGACCAACTTCTCATGATTACTTGATAAAATCAGCATGTAGTTGGGGCCTATTTGGTGACACATTTGTTATGACGCCTTCTGCTATCTACTAGGAGAAATTCCTTCTGCCATCAAATATCTGCAAAGATATTTGACTATAACTGTAAGGTTGCCGGCAAGTGAAGATAGGTAATTGAGCAGATATTTATTAAGCACCTATTATGGGAAAAACATGTTAAACTGATGAACTGGAAAGCAATATTACCTGGTGATTAGGACAAAGGCCTGTAACTCTTTTGTGGTTGTTCAATTGATTTTTGATAATGTTATAATTGATCATCTTCCAACTTGTTTATGAATCAGGTGCACTCTTGAGTGTGTATGTACGTTAATATATGTGTATGTGTGTGTGTGTATGTGGGGAGATACCCTGGAAGAGGCGTTGTGACATGGACAACAAAGTTGCTGAAAGAGTTAAGAAGACTTGGGTGCATGTTCTGGCTGTGACACATACTGGTTCTGTGACCAAAGTCACTCTCAGTGCCTTCAGGCAACTCTAAGACTGATTTTCAAAGCTGCTGTGCTTCGGTAGAAGGAATTTCCTTACTGGGAGTTGCATATACCAATGAAATCACAGATCTAGCCTCTTCCCACTTTCCCAAAAGAGAATCATCAGATTTCTTTCTTTTTTCTTTATTTTCTTTTTTTTCTTTCTTCCTTTCTTTCTTTTTCTCTTTCTCTTTTTCTTTCTTTTCTTTCTTTCTCTAGAGAGATAGTCTAGATATCTTCTGGATCTCCCCCTTCCTCCCACTTACACATTATAATACTGAACTGTTTTTTAATTCTTTCTTATTAAATCATTCTTTAATCACTCCCTCCTTTTCCCCACACTGTGCAAAGTTTTGGAAACTAAGTGATTTAGGTGATAGGACAACTGTAAAGAACTGTGGACTCTCCAGGGTCTTAACTTTCGGGGTTGAGGGAGATACTAGATACTGATACAAAGAGGTGCCACACTTCACTCCATAACTTTTTGCCAAATGAGTGGTGGAAACAATATATGCTGTTGAGTTATGAGGTGGGAGAGGTTATATTGGGCTGCGAAGGATTTATGGAAGAAGAAGACCTTTTTGTGTTTGAAAGAAAAAAAAAGATTTTTAAAAAAACAGGCCAATTGCTTAGTAACTATTTGAAATACAGCTGTTGCCATGTAAGATTTCTGAAGAGGAGAAAGACAAGTTGATGGGACCTTAGTTTTAAAAGGGAAACAGGCCCAACCCCTTCATTTTGCAGATTAGGAAACTGAGGGCCAAAGGGATTGGGGAGGGGGGCAGTTTGCTTTGTGTCACTGATAATAAGCAGCAAAGTTGGTATTTGAACTGGTTCTTGGTTTAATTATGTAACCTGTAATATTATTTCTTTTTGTAGTTACAGACCTGAGTGTTCCAGGACTTTGGTCCTTAGGGTTTTAAGTCAGCTTTAGAGGTGATCTGAGTTTAACTCCCTCATTTTATAGATGAGGGTGCTGAATTCCAAAGAGGTTGTGACTTGTCCCGTGGTAGAATAGAGTGGTAGAACAGAGAGTGGTTGAACAGAGAGACCAGAACCCAGTTCTCGAGACTGTCAGGGCGCTTGTAGGGAAGAGAAGTCCACCTCCCAGGTGTGAAGAGATAGGAGATTAGACTTCTTTGGTATCCTGCTATGTTTTTCATTTCTAAACTTCCTCCTTAAGACTCTCTTAAGGTTTTGATTGGAAGTGATCTTTGGAGTATAGATCCATTAGGCAGATTTGTATTTCACTGTCCACAAGCTATTGAAGACATTCTCTTTCCTCCTCAAGCCCCTATACCTCTCTCAACTAAGAACCCTTGCCTATTACTTTAATTGAAAAAAAAAGAAAAAGCCATTTGATATGAGCTCTTTCTTCTCCTGTTCTTGTCTCAAAACCCCTTAAAATCAGCTCCTACTCTTTTCCTTTCCACCAGTTTAACAAAAAGGTTTGCCCTTCTCGTTAATGCCTATTTGATCCCACCCCCTCCCATCTTTAGGGACAGATTGCATCCTCAGTCCACCTCTTCCTATACCTGGAATCTTCAGTCTCTCCAGCTGGTTCCTTCAGAGTGTCTTCAAACATGCCCATCTTCCCCACCCTTAAAAAAAACCTTCACCAGGCCCTCTCATCCCCTCACCCTGTCATTCTGTATCTCTTCCACTCTATTTCGGCCAGACACCTTGGGAAAAGCCATCCAAACTCAACTGTGTCCATTTTCTCTCCTCTCATTCTTAATTGAAATTGCTACTCCCACGATCTCTTATTTGTCAAACCTTCTCAGTCCTCCACCTTTCAGCTTCATTTGACGTTATTGATGACCTCGTCCTAGATATGTTCCTTCTCTGGGTTTTGGTGACACTCCCCTTTTCCTGCATCATTTCCTTTTTCTCTGACTGTTCTTTCCCCATCATACTCTCCCTAATTGTAGGGGTTCCCCAGGTCTTGGGCCTTCTTCCCTGTGTTCTCTCTGTAACCTCAACGGCTCTCCAACTGCTATCTCTATCTAGAGGATTCCTAGATCTAAATCTGTGTATCCAGCTCCGCTTTCTTCCCCAGAGCTCCTGTCTCACCCCAGTCTCAGTTGCCTCCTGGTTATTTCAAACTGCATAGCCAACAAATATCTTAAACTCTGATGTTTAAAATGGAATTCTCCCCATGTAGCCAGTCATGCCAAATCTTGTTATTTCTACCATCACAACTCTCACTTAACCTCTCACGCACACGAGCACACACACACACACACACACACACACACACACACACACACAGCCTTCATCACTTTAACCCTGATTCTTCTAAGACTTTCCTAATTGTTCTCATCTCTAGTCTTCCACCACTCTACTCCAGTTTACATTCTACTGCCAAAATAATTTTCCTTAAGCAGAGATCTGGCCATTTGTTTCCCCTCCTAAGCCAATTCCAGTGGCTTCCTACTGTCGCCTACATAAAATATAAACTCCCATATTTAGCTTTTAAAGCTCTTTCCAGGCTGGCCTCAACTTATCCTTCCAGCCTCATTAGACATTACTCCCCCTCTCTCACTCTGTGATCTGACCAAGATCATGGCCTTTTTTCTTTTTTTCACACAAGATATTTTTGCATTCTGTTTCTGTGCCTTTGTACTAGCCAGCGCCCTCCTCCCCGTGTCTGGAATGCACTCCTACCTTAACCTCTGCCTCATAGAATCTCTGTCTTTAAGATGTAGCTTGGGGATTATCTTCTGCATGAAACCTTTCTTGATACCCCCCCCCCAAGCTGTTAATACCCTCCTTCACAAACTTCCTAGTCTGTTTCTATTTATTAACTTAATATTTATGTATATCATTTTATTTTTTCTTTTAAGTATATTTTGTTAAATATTTCCTAATTACATTTTTTAAATTGTTAACATTTAATTTTTTTAAAAGTTTGATTTCCAAAATCCCTCTCTCCTGCCCCTTCTCAACTCCCCTTGAGAAGGAAAGTAATGTGATGATTATTATGTATATATTTTTATATACACTTGTTTTTTCCATCATTAGGATGTAAGCTTTTTGGTGAGCAGGGGTAGTTTCATTCTTTGTACGTAGTACTATTCTTTTTTACTTAGTATAGTACATTCTTTGTACTCCCAGGGCCTAACACAGTGCCTGGTGTGCTGTAGTTGTCTAATAAATTCTTGTTTATTGATTGTAAATAGCTGAATGAGAAAAAGAACAATGAAGTTATAGAATTGAGCAGTAATTAATAAATTAGAGTAGAGACTAAATTAAATCTAGACAGCTTGACTTAGTGGTTTGAGTCCTCACATATACTCACTGTGTGGAGCCTGGGCAAAGCGATTGATTATCTCTCTGATTAACTCTCTAAGATTATAATTGTAGAGAAGGTGCCCACCTTCATTGATAAAGGGATTTTCCTACCTTGGGAGTGAGGGAAACATGTATTTTTGGTTTTCAAAGTATGGTCCTTGAACCCCTGGAAGTCCCCAAGACCCTTTTATGGGATCTTCAAGGACAAAGCTATTTTCATAATAATACTCAGATGTTATTTGCCTACTAAAATACTCCCTTTTCCAACTCCGTCTCTGTGTGAGTCCAGATTTTCTTCATATACTTCAACCAAAACGACTCATTGCAGTTGGTTGGATGAAGAAATGAATGAGAATCCACAGCCAGACATTAAAGATATTAGCCAAAATGTATAGAACAAGGCCACTTTTTTCCACCAGTTTTTTTGTTTTGGAAAGTTTAGTTATTTTTTCATAAGAATGTTATTTATGTTAACATGTAATAGATTTATTTTTACTTGAATTACTAAATTAATATTGTAAAAACTTACTGCTTTTAATTTGTGTTATGATCAGTTTTATAGTTGTCACCTCCAACTTCATGATCCCCTTTTAGGGTTTTCTTGGCACAGATACTGGAGTGGTTTGCTATTTTCTTCTCCAGCTTATTTTACGGTTGAGGAAACTGAGGCAAACAGGGTTAAGTGACTTGCCCAGGGTCAAGCAGCTAGTAAGTATCTGAGGCCAAATTTGAACTCAGGAAGATGAATCTTCCTGACTCCAGGCGTGGCACTCTTTTTATTGTGCTATTTACCTAGTTGCCAAAAAGCACTTAGAGATGGTAATAATTCAGTTGATATTTCTCAAGCAATTGTAGCATCAGTACTTAGTTGGCCCTATAAATCCAAATAGCTTAAAAAAAAAAAACACCCACAGCACCTTTTGGTATGCCCATTATTTTCCAGACTGTCTACCTTTCTGTGAGATGAGTCAGGAGAGAAACTATTAATGACTCAGAGCTGGAGAAAATTGGACCTGTGAAAAGGATAGTTAGGCTACAGACACTAACGTTAGACACTAACGTTACTGTGTTAAAAGAATGAAACCTGTCCCAAGGCTCTCAATTTATTCTTTTGATGTTACAGATTTGTTTTCGATGGATTGCCTTAATGCTTAGTCCCATAAAAGTATATATAGATGACGTAAAAAAGTGTACAGAGTGCCAAGAGTACAAAGGTTATTTTCCTGGTAATAGACGGTTAAACTTACTGCTCCAACTTTACTAGAATTAAGAAGATAAAAGATTGTGAATTGGATCGGGCATCAGCATAAATGCACTAAGCTGAGGCATAGCCATTCTTGATCAGATAGATTCCATTCCTTCAATGGATTAGTCATACTCTGTATACCTTCTTTACCTCCTCTTTGGAGGTATTACGCTGGTAATTAGCAGTGGGCTCAAGGTGGGCCAGGAAAAAGAGATGAAACATTCATGTTACTTGTTAAAGGATTTTTTAGAGGAAAGAAGTCTGGCATTATTGGTAAAAATGAGAATTGGAGATTTTTCTTCCTCCATGTCAATCTCCTCAGCTTTCATTTATCATAAATGTGAACCATATATGCCAATATTTAATAGGCAGTGTTAGAATCTGTGGTTGAGGCAGGCAGTTTGTAAATAGTTATTTACATGCTGGGTTCTTTTTTACATATGGTGTCTAGGAACTTCAGCATCCTAACTTAGTCATTCTCCTTTGATGAATGAAATGAAGCCTTCCTTGAGTGTCTTGCCAAGGTATTCTTTATGAGAGTCTCCTTTTCAGAGGAGAGAGGGGTATATAAACAAACTTGTCACCTGCTGCTTACAGTTTTGATTGGCCAGGTGTTCAGTAAGGACCCTTGAAGTGACAAAGCAGTTATGTATTGTATTCCCATCTTCACCCATTCCCTTCCCTCCCCACCCCCATTGTTGTTTTCAGTATTAGACTCATAGGGGTCATTTTCCTGACCTTCGTGCCCCATCTTCATAGCTACCATTCCTCTAAACACAGACCATTTTGCATATTTTTACAAGAGCACTTAAATGATTTACTAGTTTGTTTTCTTGAGAGGAAAAACAAACACACCAAAGACCCGAATGACCTCATTTCAAAGGGGGAAGCTAGTAATACTTAAATGTACTGAAAGGGGGAAAAAAACCCATTGATGGGACTTCTGTGGTCTTAAAACTGCTTTGCTGGTATATCTTAAGCATTTATTTTCGTTAGAATAACAATTATAATGTTGATAAGATGATCTTTAGAAAAAGCCTTCCCTTTGGGGTCAAAGGACCTGTCATTCTGTATGACTTTGGGCATGTCATTTAACCGGAAGTGGTTTCATCATCTTTAAAATGGGTTAGAGTAGATGGACTTCTAGCTTTAAATCTATGATTCCATGAACTCTTTCCTAAGGACAGAATAATGGAATTTCAGACTTGGAGGGGACCTTGACTCTCATTCCAGATGATGTCTTCACCAAAATCCTAACTACAACAAACTGGACAAGTGATCTTCCAACCTGGTCGCGGTGAGGTGGCTCAGTGGATAGAGCACTGGGTTTGGAGTTAGGCAGCCCTGAGTTCAGATGTGGTTTCAGACACTAGTCACTTAAGCTCTTTCTACCTTAGTTTCTTTAGCTGTAAAATGGGGATAATACTACCTTCCATGGTTCTTATGAGCCTCAAATGAGGTATTTGTAAAGCACTTAGCACAGTGCTGACACATAGTAGGCACTTAATAAATGCTTGTTTACTTCTTTCTTTTGCTTGAGCCCATTTAACATGAGGGAACCCATGGTTTTCTGAGCATTCCCCTTTTGTATAGCTTAAAGTTTTAGGAAATGCTACCTTTCGGAAAGCTAGCATTTAAATTTCAGTTCATCAAGCATTTATTAAGCTCCTGCTGTCTGCAAATGGCATGGTACTAGAGGTATTAAAAAAAAATTAACCAAAACAGTTTTTGTCCTTTGGGAGCTTAGTTTGTGCTATATCTGGACCTTGTACCTAGTAACAATTTGAAGTCTCTTTAAATGAGGAAAAAAATTATTAGAAAGTAACCTTCTCTCTCCCCACACTCCCATCCATTCTTGGAACTTCTGATATAAATTCTTAAATCGTTCCAGCATATCGTACTGTTGAGAACTGCAGTATGACCTCTGTTCATCTTGGTGAATGTTTAAGCTCTGATGTCTGGCCGGTAGTAGATACCAGGAAAGACACCATGACGTTGATGAATGCACAAATGGACGTTAGTTCCCTTTATGTGGCTTTCAGGACAGCCGAGAAAGAGAGTTCATTCTCTGGCCTTACGGATCGTGTCTTCAGCCATTAAACCAATCTGCCCTAGGTGATGGCCATTTATTTTCCTTTGCCTTTTCAGGTCTCCTCCTCAGGCTGCTCATAATTATTTTGGTCCTCTGACCTGAGTGGAGAGAATCACAAGCATGTAACAAATAGTGTAGCAACAGGAGAACCAATAAGACTACACATTTTGTAGGCATTCAGCAAGTATCTTTGAGGGCCTTACTTAATAAAAAACACAGGAGTACCTGAGTTCAAATCCAGCCTCAGACCAAACACTTGACACTTACTAGCTGTGTGACCCTGGGCAAGTCACTTAACCCCAAGTGCCTCGCCCGAAAAAAAAAAAAAAAAACCCAACAGACTTTTTTTATTGATCCCCTTATGTTTTTAGATCATAATCATTTCTGGAGCTATTGCTGAAATTCCTTCCCTTCCTCTCCGCCTTGGAACAAAGTAAAACAATTAAGCAAAAGCAAAAGTTTAGAAAGACTAGAAACTTGGTGACTCAAAGTATTCCCAGGTAGTCTTTTGAAGTTCCCAAATATTAGATAAGTTTATGGGCCACCTGATCTTTTGTTTGTTTATAATTAGTGTCAGTTGAACTGTTTCATTTGTAAGTTGTTGCTTGATAGCACTTTGACCATTCAATTTTGTGTCCTGATAACAATGTAGAACTTGATATTTGAGTGTGTAGTAGTATAGTAATTGAATCACCTGCTTTATGGACTCTTCATATAAATTTTAGGGGGTAAGGATGCATTTTGAAGACTGAGATGGATCCAGGGTCTGAACCTCTTTTGGATTGTAGAAGTAGAACCAGAAAGAGCTTTGGAGAACATTTGGTGCAATACTTTGAGGAAAATGAGGTCCAAGACTTGAGTCGCCTCAAGTCTCACAAATAGTAAGTCAGTTAAGTAGCACCTGCAGATTTTGAATCCAGGCTTTCTGACTGCTGTGTCTTGCCAGTTTATGTGACCTTATCTGACAGTTATTTACATGCTGGAGTATTTTTTTTACAAATGGTGCCTAGGAACTTCAGCATCCTAACTTAGTCATTCTCCTTTGATGGATGAAAAGAAGCCTTCCTTGAGTTTCTCAATTTCAGAGTTTTCTCAATCTGCAAAATGGCCCTCCTGGACCAAATGAAGGGACTAAAGCCCTGTGAAATCTCTGAAGAACCGGGATTTGTCTAAACTGAGAGAAGAAGAGGGGAAATGGTGTAGGATATAAGTAAAGCATACAAAGATGGATCAGTGATAAATTGAGTTGACCAGGTTGAAGCCGAAAGTCCCTTTAAGGGAGTAGTGGGAGAAAGATTGGAACAGATAGGTTAAAGGCTTGGAATGCCAAACCAAGTAGTTTTCAGTTTTATACTATGGGTCTTGGGGAGTCATGTCAAGTTTTGGGGGTAAGGGGAGTTATGGGGGTAATGAATGTTAATCAGACCTAGTGAGTAGGATGGAGTACCTAGTGAGGAGGGATCTTAGATGACTAATAGATCAGAAATGAGATAAGTAGGTCTAGAAGGGAAATGCTAGATATGAGAAACATATCCATGTTAGAATCACAGAAATCGACAGTTTTAATATTGTAATGTTTTAGAAGAGTTCCTTAGAGATTTAGTCCATATTTTATAGGGACTAAAAAAACTATAGGGAAAAAACCCACGAAGGTCACGTAGTATGCAGAAGCAGGAGTAGCCACTGTGTTACTTACTTCCAGAATCCTATGTGTATGTTGGAGGTTTCCCCAATGAGATGGTAAGCATCTGTTTCCTCACTGTCTTCTAGAGTAGCTATTACCACTCCACATACAGTGATTACTCTGTAAATGTCATCTGACCAAAAAGAGAGGCAAATATTCAGCTATCTATTGCTTTAATAAATATTCTCTAAAGAAAAGTTTATAAGTAAATGGTTTTTTTTCTTTTTAATCCTAAAAGAAAACTGGCTGCTTGTCTGTGACTTGTAGTACTAGACATTTGCCTGGGGGATTGAGAGGCTGTGACTTGTAAGGGAGATGCTTGAATTCGGGTCTTCCTAACTCCAAGGCCATTTTTTTATTCATTATACCACACTTCCTCTTCTTTTTTTTTTTTAAAAGGCAATTGGGGTTAAGTGACTTGGCCAGGGTCACACAGCTAGTAAGTATCAAGTGTTTGGTCTGAAGCCGAATTTGAACTCAGGTCCTCCTGACTTCAGGGCGGTGCTCTATCCACTGAGCCCCACCTAGCTTCCCCAACACACTTCCTCTTCTAAGTTCTCACAAATTGAATGCAAAATTTAGTCATCAGTTTTCCCTCAATTCTTCTGATTTAGGAAATTATTAAAAACTTTCTTTCACATTTTTCCATCAGTTGGACTGGTCACTTCACAGATCTTGACCCTATATAGTTTATTGATATGTTGATATCAAATGGGGAACATGTAAAGTTAAGGAGTGAATTATCCAATCCTTGCTGATCGTTGGAGGCTTAGAATAACACTGTCTGGCAACTGAATTCTTTCTGAGATAATTAGCAGATTAGTTGATTTATTAATCAGCATAAGCATGATCTGTGAGCAGAGGCATCGGCTTTGGAATGGTTACCTGAGCTCAAATCCTCTGTTTCACTGCCCATGTGATCTTGGGCAAATAATCAAACCTCTTTGGGCGTCACTCATCATTACTTGTAAAATGAAAGTAGACTGGGTGCGCTCTGAGGGTCCTTCCATCTCTCGATCTATGAGTCTCTGATCTTTTCTCTGATGCTTACCACAAAGTTAGATGGTACAGTAGATAAAATGTTGGACCCAGAGTCAGGAAGACCTGAGTTTGAATCCTACCTCAGACATTAGCTGTGTGACCCTGGGCAAGTCACTTAACCAATATCTGCCTCAGTTTCCTCATCTGTAAAATGGTTATTGTGAAGATAAAAGGAAATAGTATTTGTAGAACACTTTGCAAACCTTAAAATGCTAGATAAATGTTAGTTATTTTTATTATTACTTATGAGACCTTTACCTTTCTGGGTCTCATTTTCCTCAAAAAATAAGAGATAAGATTAGGCAGCAGCTATAGAAAGAAAATTTAAATTGGTACTGATGTGACCAAAACACATCCAGAAGCCAAGAACTAGATATATTGAGTGTCCTGATAATATGTAATCTAAGTTTATTTATATATTATATTGGAAATTGTTACATGTTTTTTAAGGGAAAGTAAAATGATAGATGTTTTACCACTGATAAAAAAATAAATACTTTTAAAACAGAGGAGTTGAAGATTTAGAATTAGTCAGTGTTTCCTAGTACTGTCCAGGAAAGAAGAGAGATACGGCATGATTTTTCAACAATTAAAAATCAGTTTTTTCAGACAGAAACTTGTAGAGTGCAGAAATTAATTCATTAATGTACTAGAGCTTAATGGAAATATCCCTTGAGGACATCCAATTCCCTTTTTTCTGATTCTAAGCTTACTGAGAAATCTTCTTATTTTGATATTTTGGTCTCCTGAGCAGACTTTATCCACCATGAGCCAGTGTCCTGCACTGATAATCGGCCCTGTGAGACTGGTTCTCAGGCCAATTCTTTCTCCCGTTTTAAATTAATAAGCACATTCTGTTTTAAAAATTAGTCTCTCATTAATTTGCTTAGCTTGCATGAACTGACAAACTAATTAAAAAAAAAATCCAGTATCTGAATCTGAACTTAGATTCATGGTTCCCTTCTGCCCCACCCCCTCCTCCAACAAGTGGTTTTACCTTAAAACTCAGCCAGCAGGCGGGCCCTTAAACTTTGTACCATCTTTCATGGACAATAAATAAGTAATCACACACTGTCATTTATTGCTTTCCAGTGGTTGATTGCACGCTGGACCCCTCTCCTCAGTTAGTTCTGCTTTCATATCCATCCCTTACAGTGCTGAGAACATGATAGATTCTCAGTACTTATCATCATAAGGTAGTAACAATGTTAGCTAACATCTATTTAGCTCTGAGGCTTACAAAGGCCTTTTGTGCCTGCATAGTTTTAGTGTACCTTTCTGTACTGTCTCATTTCATCTTCATTTATAATCCTTTGAGGTAGGTGCTCTTATCATCATCCCAATTTTACGGATCAGAAAACTGGAAGACAGATGTTAAGTACTTGCCTAGAGTCACACAGTTGTTAACTGTCTGAGGGTGGGTTTGAACTCAGCCTCCTGAGTACAGGTCAAGTATTCTTTCTCCATTGACATCTAGCTGCCAAGATTCCTAGATCTAGATCCTACCTCCTTGACTTTCAGACACATGAAATTGAGGCTCAGAAACGTCGTAATGTGTTAAAGATCATAGTTCTAAAGCTGGAAGGGACCTTAGAAACCTAATCCCCTCATTTTACAGATGAGGAAACTGAGGCTTAGAAAGTTCACAGAATCATAGAGTTCATAGAGCTGGAGACAGAAGGAACCTCTAGCTTCCTTATTACACAGATGAGAAAAACAGTAGAAATAGGTGGAATAAAGCAATTGCTGCTCACAAGGACCTTACTATCTCCTTCTGCTATTTTCCTGTTCGTTTACTTAGCTTATCAAAGAGTTCTCATGCTGTGAGTTTATGGGTGTATATATACATATGCATATATATTTATTTATTTGTAATATAGACATATGTAGACAAGTGTAGACCCCAATATTGGTTGATTGCCTAAGTATTTGCTTCATGACAATAATAACCTCGGTGACTGCCAGTAACCCCTTTTGATTATTTATCATCCAAAGGGGGTTGGAATTATATCCTTTCCACTCCTGGCTGTTGGTGCACACACCTGGATGATTACCACCACAGAGCGACAGAGCAATTCTATACAGGTGCATCAGGGAGCCTTCATTTATGCTGACCATCACCTGATAATTAATTTACATGTAACTCATGGAACCTTAACAGATCTTTATAGCTAAGGTACATGGTCTCCTTTTAATGTCTTTTTCCCAAGTTGCTATTGAAAAATGAGCCCGGTTTGGTTTGTCCTTCTAACGTCTGTGTACTAGAGAGGGACCAGCATCACAGGATTATAGAATTTAGAGCTAGAAGACACTATAGAGTTCATGTAGGTCGCCCCAACCCTCATTTTATAAATGGGAAAACTGAAACCCAGAGACTTGGGTTTTGGCCAAGGTTACCCAGGGAATAACAGAACTGGGCTGGCTTCAGTTTGTTTTCGGGCTGATCAAGGATTATCAAAGTGTCATCTGGCTGCCCCTGGGGGATCCCTGAGACCTTTGCAGGGGGTCTTTGAGGTCAAAGCTATTTTGGTAATAATACCAAGACATTTTAATTTTTGAAAACGTAAATATTGATAGTTACAAGCCACATAAATAAAAACTCTTTGGGCTTCCTCAGTTTTAAGAGTGTAAAGTTCTGAGACCAAAAAATTTTGAGACCCACTAGTAGAGCATCTCGACTTGGGTTAAAATCCTACCTCTGACAATTGCTGGCTGTGTGATCATGGGCAAACCATTTAACCTCTCTGCGTGCCTCGGTGTCCTCATCTGTAAAATGAGGGAGTTGGATAAGCTGGCCTCTCAGGTACCTTCTTCCAACTCTAAAATCTGATCCTCAGATATCTGATCCCACGGACTACATTGTCTCTATTAGCAGCCTTCCCTGACTCATGCGCTCGAGTCGGAACTGATATCTTTCTATCAGTTTTATTTTTACTCCCTGTTAGAACAAATTAATTTGGCTTGAAGGTACTGAGTGTTAATCACTGACACACACAGTCAGTAACCAAAAATTGCGGTGGGGGAAAGGGTAGCTTCCCGGCTTCTAGTAAACAACAAACATTCAGTGGGATAAGATGAACGCTTGATTTGGTAGCTGCCAAATGATCCGTTATTGATGAGGGAAATTCAGCTCTGCCGCTTCAGAGAGCCTGATTCCTCCCGGCAATTTCTGACTTCGTGCATTCCTTAGTTTGAAATTCACGAAGTTGGTTTCTGTTATTTGTATGAAGGATGAAGGCTTATCCTGAGAGATGGATATTGTAAATAGCTGAGGCGGGATGAATCTGCCAAAGATGTTCTCAATTTTTTAAAATAGATTTTTGGTAATCTTTTGTTTTACATCCCCAAGATTTCCTCTTTTATTATTCCCCATCCTCCTCCAAGAGAGCCATCCCTTATAACGAAGAATTATACTTGACTCTTTTATGCTGTGACCCTAAATGAGATATCAGGGAGGTTTTGTTACCTCGAAACCTGCATTTGGTACCTTAAGTCCAATCTGCAGTTACACTGCTAATGTATATACCCTCCTTGCCTTATCCTGGCCAATTCTCAGTGTCTTCCATAAATCTTCCATAAAAGAGTCAGCTCACCCATTGGGGCTGCCAGGGGACTGTTTGTGGTGTCTAGGCATTGTTGAAATGAATAAAAATGCTAAAATTTGTTTCATAAAGCATTTATTATGGGTAAGGGACTGAGCTAGATCCTTGGAAGACAGAGAAAATCATTTCCTGCCCTGGAGTTTTTTATTTCTGTTGAGGGGATAGAACATTTACACAATTGAGTAAATTCTGAGCAGTTACAAAGTAAATAGTAAATGATTGTAGTGGGAAGGGGAGGTTGGGTCATAGCTCAGAAACTCTATCTTCTCTCTAGATTTCCCGTAGGCATGTCAGAAACAACATGCCCCAAACCCAAAGTCATCTGCTCTCCTAAATACACCCTTCCTAACTTCTCTGTTTCTTTCAAGAGCTAGGTGATTCTTAGTTACCCAAGTTTGTGAACAAGGAGTCATCTGGTCTCCTGACTCTTTCCCCACTCCTGCCTCCACCCTCCACTCAATTGCCTAGGCTTGTAGATTCTATCTCCAAGTACAATATCTCTTGCATCTACCTCCTTTTCCCCACCCCCAACATAACCACCTTTGTTCAGGTCCTTTTCACCTCTGGCTCTGCCTATTATGGTACCCTCCCAGTTCTTCCTGGGTCAGACTTCCCTCTGCAGTCTGTCCTCAGAGCTGCCGCAATGATACTTCCAAAAGTCCAAGGCTGACCCTGTCTTTACCTTGCTTCAGAAGCTTCATAGTTAAACCCTGTTGCCTCTCAGACCAAAGATGATTGCTCTCTAGCATTTAAAACTCTTCAAAGTTTGCCTCCAACCTGTCTTTCTGCAGTGTTTTCACATTGCTTCTCCTTGCATATCCTGCTTTAGCCAAAGTGGCCTATTTGCATCTTCCCCATCTGTATGTGACCTTTCCCATCTATGTGCCTTAACACGGCCTTTCTCCCATGTTTGGGATGCTCTCTCTCCTCATTTTTTCCTGTGGGCATCTCAAGTTCCCTTCAAGGGTTTTCTCCTTCAAGACACCTTTTCTAGTTCTTTCCAATTATTAGTCATTCTTCCCTACCCCCATTATTTTTTTTAAAGAAAATTTTAATGGTGCCTTGTTTAATTCATTAAATTTTCTGCCAATATTCCTCTTCACACACTTTTCCAGAGAGCCAGCTCATGCAGTAAATAATCTTTTTAGAGAAAAGAATACAAAGAGAAAAAAACCTGGCAAAATTGGTCAATGTATCAAAAATTTTTGAAAGCAGTGTACCAAGTACCACACCTATAGACCTCCCACATTTGTAAAGAAGTAGGGGATGGGGGCTGTCTTCTCATATCTCCTCCTCAGAGCAATGCTTGTTTGTAATTTTTCAGCATTTGCTTCTGGTGGTTTTGTGGTTATTGCTTCCATTTACATTTCTTGTAGTCATGTATGTTATTTTCTTTGCTCTGCTTACTTTGCATCAGATCATGCTGGTCTTTCAGTGCTTCCTTATATTTATCATGTTTGTAGTTTCTTATAGCCCAGAAATATTCCATTACGTTTATGTTTCACAGTTTCTTTAGCCATCCTATACACGGATGGACTTCTTGCTTCTAATTCTTTGGTATCACCAAAAGGGCCATTGTGACTATTTTAATGTATATGGTGATTTTTCTTATGAATAGATATTCTTGGGGTATAAGGCTAGTGGTGCAATCTTTGGGTCAAAGGGTATGTACATTTTAGTTACTTTATTTACATAATTCCAGATTGCTTTCAGAAATGGTTATACTAATTAGCACCCTCTGTTTGGTATGGATTTTGTATTTATTTCTCTGTGGAGAATGTAAGGTACTTGAGGCCAGAAACTTTTATAGCCCAAGTCCCTAGAACAGTGTCTAGCTTATAGTATTAGCTTAATCAGTACTTGATCTTATTTTTCCCATTGAGCTTAGTTTCACAGTTGTAGAGATCTTTTTCAGGAAGTGAAAATAATGGCTTCATCCATTATTTCTCGTTGAATGGGGTGCCATTGCTACTCTCACTGTTGGAGCTGAAAGAGGCTTTTGTCTCTGAGGAGGCCTCACTTCCCAGTTGATTATTCTTTTCCCAAAAAGTCTTCCCTGTCTTTTGGGGGAGAGGGGTGGAATTAGGTGCTACATTATTTTTGAAGATTCTTCAGGACCTGCTTGTTGCCATCATTTACCCCCAATTTAGATTTTGACCAATCTTGGAATTATTGATCTCTTTTCTAATTATAGTTAGCCCGAGAGTAGATTTGAACGTGAGAGTAGGAGGATCTGATTTAAAGAAAACCAAAATATTTCATAAATTTACTTTAAGGAATTGATATAGATTGGGCGGGAAGTAGGAGAAAAAGGAAGTTTGGTCATGTTTACCTTTAAAATAAAATAATCACAATGGGTAGACCTAAAAGTTGAATATGCCTTTAATTCTTTGACACTTTTCTTTGGGGGAAAAAAAAGTTGCGTACAAAAGTGCAGTTTTCATCTCAGAGAGCAACTTTACTTTTTTTTTTTTTTTTAAGGTGGAATATAGAATCTATAGCCAGTCTTTTGGGCATTGTAACAGACTGAGTGCCAAGGGTCCTTAGAGATTACAGATTAGTAAACTGAGTCCCAAAGAAACTAATTAACCTGTCCAGAAGGCCCAAGAAAGAGAGAGAATGGTAGAGTCACTTGTACTGAGTGAAGCCTCGTCTCTAGTATTCTTTCCCTAGTAAATGCCCTTGATGGAGGAATGGAGGGATGAAATGGGCTTCTCCCACAATGATTGCTTGTTCTAAGAATAATGATTATTCTTACTGTCTTTAAGCAAGCACCTTTGACTTTTCTCCTCCTGATAATTCTCAAAACATTGTCATGAAGCATTTTCTTAGTAGGTTTGAAATGACACTCTGGCTCCTACACTTGAACAGTATACCTCCTTTTGGTTATACCTGGTTAGGACATTGATGCTAAATTTAAAGCCAGGTTACATTTGCCCCTCTATATAGGAATAATGGAGATGTTTCACATTCATTAACTTCTTGTTTTTGTTGTGATATCAGACTTCATTGCTGTGATGAAGGCTTTTATTGTGTCATCAAAATTTGACCCAGTTAAAAGTGGGTTTATATCATATGGTAGCTTTCTGATTGTTACATTAGGAAATTAGAAGCCCAGCATTTTGAAACATTAAAAAAAATCATTTGATAGTTATCCACAGGAGCTGAAAATCTGTCTAGGAAAAATCAGGATTCAGGAAAGGATAGACTCTGTCTTTGAAAATTTCTAAGTTGATCTTTTTTTTCCTCTTGGAATACGAATGCTTTTCTGTTGTGTTTTTCTCTTTTTAAATGAGGCTGCTTTGTTTTTAACATGTTTCTTTTTGTATGTTCACACCTCCCATCATGGCCTCTTCTTGTGACAAAGAAAGAGGTAAGTAAAATCAGAGGACAAAACCACCATTTCTTACAGCATCTGTGACATCCTATATCCGTGGTCCTCCTGACTCTGTAACCAAGAGGAGGGATGTCTATGTCATTTTCTGTTCTCCTGATCTGAGGTTTTTCATGACAGTTAACCTGAATCTAGCAGCCTTTTGGTGTTACTTTCATCTACATTATTGTAGTTTCTGGTGTATGTTGTTCTTCTGCATCATATTTCCTATATTATAACAGTTCATTTATAATTTCTTCTCTGTGTAATATTCAGAATATCATATTCTTCCTTTGCCCAGCAGAATGCTTCTTTTGCCCTGTGATCACATTTATTTGTATGGTGTCTCCAGTGAGCAGACCTCATCAGCTCATCTGTGCCTGACCGTCTTGTGACTCATTCGTGTTTTTCCATAAATTTGCTGCAGGGGGGTCCACCCAAGGTTCTACAGGCCTTCTTCTTTTGACATAATTAAGGAACCAGTGGAGGATTAATTCCCTGGATTAAGTCCCATCTGAGGTGTCTGAGAAATGTAGGATACCTGTACAGATGTGAGATGACTTCAACTAGCCTATGCCTAAATATATCTAACTTTCTTTCACTTGTAAGAATAATACTGTCTTCTAAAAAAATGATGTATTATTATTTTGGTATTGCTATCTGAAATGTCTTGCTTTATATCGGGAAAGAAAATGATGTTCAAAACAAAATTCTTCAAAGCCTTTTAAAGTTTACAAGCAGTATTTTTTTCCCAAGGTTGTTATGGTTTAACTGGGAAAAGTGTAGGTGGATAATTATTTCCTACGCTTTAGAACGTCACAGGAAATCTTTCATTAGGATTGAGGATGCTCAAAAGGCGCTATAACTTCTGTTGTGTGGAAATCACTTGGTTGTCCCTAAATGATTGTTTTGTATTAAATTTGAGAGTTACTTGTACATAAACAAGATTGAAGATTGCTAAAAATAAGTTGAGGCAGGATATTTCTTCATTTTCCGAATCAGGACACAAAAAAAGTTCGCAGAGCTTCTAAAATTCTTTACAGGAGGGGAGTGGAGTCCATTCATTGGCTTTAAGAACTTTTAGGAAAATACAGGAAAGTATTTCAAGTATTTGAATGAAGCCAGAAAGATTGTGAGTTCAGATCCTACCTTTGACACATACTGTCTGTGTAATTCTAGGCAAGGCACTTCAGTTCAGTGCACTAAGATTCTAAATTATAAAGGAAACAAGAAATTGAGCTCCATTGGTAGTGGGAAATTCCTTATCTGGGAGTTCCCTATACTAACAGAATTGCTGATGCAGTCCTTATCATTGTTTATGGGATAATGATTACAGTCATTTAAAAAAAATTTTTTTTTGTGAAGTGGAGAGGGCACTGGACTTGGAATCCCGAAGATTCATCTTCCTGAGGTCAAATCTGGCCTCAGGCACTAGCTGTGTGACCCTGAGCAAGTCACTTAGTTTGCCTCAGTTTCCACAGCTGTTGGGAAAGGAAATGGCAAACCACTCCAGTATCTTTGGCAAGAAAATCCCCAAAAGGGGTCATGAAGAGTTGGACACGACTAAAACGACTGAACACACATAACATAGTTTGTTCATCCAAAGGAGTTTTGTCTTTCCAAGTAGTCACCTTGGGTGGCTCAACACTTGTTTGAATGATGTCGCTGTTGCTCGAGATATTTTTGGAACTCCTTTTTTGGAATGTATTTCAAGCTTAGTTGGTGAGCCACACGAGAAACGCAGCCTCGTTACTTTATATGACCACATCTCATTTTTTGACCAGAAATGGTATTGCCCGGATTAATCACTTCTCTTTTTAATGCAAGTGATTTTTTTTTTTGGTAGCTTCAAAAAGTGAGGCAGTCACAAAATAGACGTTTCAAGCACTAGTGGTCCTTTGATAGGAGCCTCCCAAGGTGACTATTTGGAAGGGGGTATTTGCATGTGTAAGTAATGAATATTTATTAAATAACAAAATCTGTCCCATGACCTAATTGGTAATGCCATGACCCCTATTTGCTGAAACATCTTGCTTATAGTTTTTTTTTTATCTTTTTCCAAAGAAGTCAAGATTCTGTTGATTATTACCAAAATACTGCCTTGACTTCCAAGAGATCCCCCTAGCCTGGTTAGTTCTTTCTTTTTTGTCACCTAGTGACGTAGCAGGAAAATAAATAATAAAAAGCCTAGGGGCTTTCACTGGATTTGGCTGTATCCCTGAATGTGGCAGGGCAGTTGATTTCAGAGAAGCTATTTCCACCTTAAGTACATAGAAATCAAGACCTTTGTGCTTATGTTGGGTGTTGCTCTAGTATCCTTAGAATTTTATTTTCTAAAAATAAAACTGAATCACACTGCTTTATTATTTAGAAAGATAATTCCTAAAGAGAAGAGATTAAGTCTTATTGAGGGTGCTGAAGTGTTTTTGGTGGCACTTTTTTTTTAAAATTATTTTGATTTATCAACAATCAATTCCATAGGCTTTTGAGTTTAAAATTTTTCTCCTCCTTCCTCCCTACCACCCTCCCCAAGACATCTCACAATCTGATATAGGCTATACATACACATTCCTATTAAACATATATTTACATTAGTGATGTAAGAAAGAATTAGAACCAATAGGAGGAACCCTGGTGGCACATTTTGCCAGTAAGAAAGGGACCTCCTCTTCTTCTGTTTCCTCACCAATGTATCTTACTTAAATTTTTGGTTATGTTAACTCTTTGAGGAATTGAAAGCCAAATATAGATAGGCCTTGGAAGTAACTTAACTCTGTTAAGGTGGCACAATAGATAAGAGTGCCAGGCCTGGAGTGAGGAATACTTACCTTCCTGAGTTCAAATATGACCTCAGGCACTAACTGTGTGACCCTGGACAAGTCACTTAACCCTGTTTGCCTCAGTTTCCTCATCTGTAAAATGAACTAGAGAAGGAAATGGCAAACCACTCCAGTATTTTTGCTAAGAAAACCACAAAAAGGGTCACAGAGAGTCAGATGTGACTGAAATGACCAAGTGAACAAAGATAGAGAGTTGGACAGACTGAAATGACTGAAAAACTGCAACAAACTGTTAAATCCTGGCATAAATTGCTGCCCCTTCCTTTTAATTTAGGGAATTTTGCATTTTTCCCATAACTTGCCTAAAGTACAAGCCTTTCCTGAAAAGAATGGGAAAATTGCCCCCAGAAGATTTGTTAGGTGGAAAAATGTGGATTTATTTAAAAGGGTTTTCTCCTTGCTTAAAAATAGTTAAATCTTGAAGTAAGATTGAAAGTCCAAGTATAGTACGTTAAGTGGTACTAACTGCAGTTATCTTTCCATGATAACATTTAATTATTCGCTATAGTCTTACAGTCAGTTTTTAGACGTTAAAAATACAAAAGGAAGACTGGTGCCTAAAATTATATATGAAGGACAAGAAAGTGTTAATTGGTGTTTATCATGCTGCTTCAAATCACTTACATTCACAGAACCCTTCCATGCCTGGAAGGGTTCTATGAACATAATCGTGCAACCTTTCATTTTACATAGGAAACTGGAGCATGAAGAGGTGACTTGTCCATGGTCATATACCTCATTAGTGGCAGAGCCACGTCTTGTAAATCTGGTTCCCTTGCTCCTTCCTTCACTAGGCGTGGCTTCTCTTTGTGAAGTTGGGCTGGATATTTCTTTGGTGGTGTGTTTTTTCTTATGTAAAGTGGAGGTAATTTTATGTAATTAACTCCTGGAAATGAATTTGGGCATTCAGAATGCTTTGATTCCCTGTGTAGGGATCCCTGCTCACGTTAATCCCAGAGCCACCTGCAGTCTATGCAGGCTTCCTCATCTGTCCTATGCAATTTTGGGTATTTTTCCTCCTGTAAATTTTCTATAGAGAATCTCAATGTACAGGAGGCTTTCTTCTGTATCTCTTTGTATAAAAATATTGTGCAACTCTTAAGCTGTAATCTCTTACACCTTGTTCTCATTGCAGAACTCATCTCTTTCCTTGTTTGGGCCCCATATGTCTTTGGTGATACTCTTTACTCTACTACTTGGTAATGACATGGAGCCTAGTCAATGCATACCCTGCCTAAATTTCTTGGAACCCATGAGATATTTAAAAAAAAAGTAATTAAACACTTCTGTCCGGTTTGTTAGAGACAACATGACAAAGGAAGGAGACACAGAGAAACAGAGACTGGTGGGGGTGGGGATGGGGGTGGGGGTGGGGAGACAGAGAGCAAGAGAGCCAGCAGCAACTTTTAGATTCAGTCGTAAGTATGGGCATTCAAGTCTAGTCTCTGATATCTCCTGGATGTGTGGCCCTAGTCAAGTACACTTAATATATCAATTTCTCAGACAATTCCCAGTCGAAGATAAGTTTAAGTTCCCTACATCCGTGAAACCACAGGTAGCCCTGGGTATATAGCACTGGGCCTGTAGTCAAGAAAACCCAAGTGTAAGTCTGGCCTCAGACATTGACCGTATATCCCTGAGCAAATCACTTAACCTCTGCCTTACCTCTATAGCGGGGATGATAATAATAGTTTTCCAACTTTCAGCTCCCAATTGTTGCTTTGAGGGTCAAATAAGATAATATTTGTAAGGTTTTCTTCCTGTCCTCCCTATCAGTGGTGTTACATTAGTGCTGTAAAACTGAAATAAAGATGAGGACCACTAACCATGCATAATGATCCCTGGATGCATATTGACTCAGAAAGCCACATGAGCATTTTCTGTGTTTTATTGTATTTTTATTTATTATGTTAAATATTTCCCAATTGCATTTTAATCTTGTTCAGCCACGCTCTGGAATGTTTTGACCACATGCTGTGGCGTTTGACACCCTTGGTGTATGTAGTTCTATTTGGAGGTGACTGTTAATTGGTTGGTTTGGCCTTTCTCTAAGTAGAAAACAGTCCCTAAGACAGCAAAAGTCTTTGAGGATACCTTAGGAAGAAATTCTCTTACTCATCTTTCCTTGTATAGTCATCCTCATATTAAGAGAGAGGGAGGGAGGGAGGAATGAAGAGAGGAGACAGAGAGAGACAGAGACAGAGAAAATGGGTTAAGTTACTGGCTGCCTAGGAGGATCTGCCCCTAACTCTCCCTAATTCATTTTTCTAAATAACAAATGCTACAAAAGAGGATTTAGGTGCATGTGAAATAGTAATATTGATACTTCAGATATATAACATGGGAGTATCCTATAATAAAGTGAGTCATGGTTGGCAAATGAACCCTAGGTTTGTTCAAGTTTCTCTGTAAAGAAGAGTACAGGGAAGTTGGTGTTGAGAGAGAAACAGAGACAGAGGGAGAGAGAAAGCAGGGGTGCAGGGAGCTCTAATCAGGAATCCCTTCCTGCAGCCCTGAGGATGCTTCTGAAACTATGCCTACAATTTGTGGAACTGGGCTTGATGGGTGGGAGTGATTGCTTGAAGGAACTAGGAATGTTTCCCTTGGAAGGGAGAAGGCTTGGGTGGGTGGGGGAGGGGAGAACACTTGGTAGCTGGCTTGAAGCATTTGCTGGGCTGTCTTGCAGAAGATGGCCTATACTTGTTTTTCCTGACCTCAGAGGACAGAACTAGGGGCAGTGGGTGGAAAGAGTCCAATTCTTCCAAATTAAAGGGAGAAAAAACTGCTTACACTTGATTAGAGCGGTCTAGAAGTAAAATGGGCTGTTTTGGTATAGGCAGTTCCTTGTCATTGGAAGTCTTCAAGCGAATGACCACTTTGCAGGGTTAATAATACTAGCTGACATTTATGAATTTACCTAATGTTGGTAAAATGATTTATATACATTTATCTCATTTCATCCTCAACAGCAGCCACGTAAGGCAGGTATTACATTTGCTGTTATGGTCCCCATTGTACAGAGTAGGAAAGGATTAAGTGACTTGCTGGTAGCCCTCGAGCTAAGGGAGTAGTGTCTGGCAGGTGGGATTTGAACTTAGGTTTCTCCTGATGGAAGTTTAGCACTCATCAACACACCACACTACTTCTATTGTGGAAGAGGTTTTCTGTTCAGGTATAGATCCCATGACCAGACAACCCTCCCGACTTTGAAATCCTATAAATAAGCTTTTTTTTTTTTTAATGCCAGCAAATAAACTACCCCACTGTTCATAGCATTGTCTCTAGGAGAAAATGCAAAAATGCTTTCCTATGTTTCATCCAGACTTACTGAGTATAGCCTTTGCATTGGGGGAATAGTTCTGTCTCAGAACAGAATTGTCAGCTATCCTTAAGTGTGACCTAAGCCTCAGTGGACCACTGTAGAGCTCTGGGCTCTGCTGGCAAGGACAGTCTGCATTGGAACCATCTCCAAAATACAAAGGCATAAAAAATGCTTAGCTCAATCCCTGTTGATAGAAGGTGAAATATTATCTTTACAAAACTAAAAAGGTACAATCTTCTTTTAACACTTCAAAGACTTGAAGACAGGTGAATACAACAGTGTTTTTATTGTTTTTCAGTCTTGTCTGACTCTTTCTCACCCCTTCTAGGGGTTTTCTTGGTAAAGATACTGGAGTGGTTTACCATTTCCTTCTGCAGCTGATGAGCAAACTGAGACAAACAGGGTTAAGTGACTTGCCCAGGGTCAAACAGCTAGTAAGTGTCTGAGATCGGATTTGAACTCAGGTCTTTCTTCGTCCATTGCACCACCTAGCTGCCCCAAACAACAGTGTTTCCTCCGATCTTTTAAAGTTTTTTTGTTTGTCTATTTGTTTATATTTTGGAGGCAATGAGGGTTAAGTGACTTGGCTCAGGGTCATACAGCCAGCTAGTAAGTGTCTGAGGCTGGATTTGAACTGGGGTCCTCCTGACGTCAGAGCCGATCTTTTGAAGTTTTGAGCCCACTATTGCTACTGTAGTCATCTGCAGGAGCAGGGTTTAAATTGTAATTGAATAAAATCCGTGTCAGAATCAATCTGAGAATCTAAAATATCTAATAATTATTTTAAATGCAGTAATTAAGTACAATGATCAGTGATGATTGTAACTAATATTCATTTCATACGGGCAAAGCAAATCTCTCTTCACCGTACCTCCCTTTTCTCTTGTTAATAAACTATTTCCCCTTCTGTTCAATTTAATCCTCATTACACATACTGAAGCTTATAGTTATTAAAAGGCAAAGGTCTTGGATCAATCTCCCAGAATGCTAGAGTTCCTTATCTCTTCCATTTCTTGTTCTTATTCCCTGTTTTTAGTCTCCCTCTTCCCTACCCAGCAGGGCCCCACCTTGGGTACTGAATGGCTTGAGAGGCAGGAGCTTTGGGGAGAAAAAACCTTCCCTCCCTTGTCTGAGGTAGGAGCGGAGACACGGGGAATAGTATGAATGGACTGTGGTTCTGGCCTGGGGCTATAGCTTAAAAAAAAAAAAAGGAGTTGGTGACTATCAGACTCCAAGGTCCTTTGTCCCTAGTTTTTGAGAATAGGGTTTGTGGCAGTGCAGGATCTGAAATGAATTCACACTGAAGTGTAA
The DNA here is from genome assembly GCF_900497805.2 of Vombatus ursinus. Taxonomy (NCBI): domain Eukaryota; kingdom Metazoa; phylum Chordata; class Mammalia; order Diprotodontia; family Vombatidae; genus Vombatus; species Vombatus ursinus. The sequence goes on from NW_020954652.1 coordinate 15,753,065, forward strand.
AATGACCAGCCAGGCTTTGATCTCATAGATGCAGATACTGGGATGAGATCATCAAAGGAAACATTACTAGGAAGGCTAGGGCCGAAAGCCTCTTAACCTTTTTTTCCTTTCAAAATAGTAGTATTGCTAAATCTCCCTCTCCTGTCTTATTCTGTTCCAACTTAAAACTGTCCACGTGTCGTTGCAGGCTGTAGTCAGAAAGTGTCGGGAGAGGTAGGTATAAAGGGACCTTTCTTCGAGATTCATTAAACCAGCCCCATCAGATGGACAGCAGCACCTAGAGATAGACCCGCTTTGTTTTGATCAGCGGAGATGATAATGGTGGTGACATGGCAGCTTCTTAACTAATGTAACTTCCTGAACCTGCACCATTGATCATCAGAGGATCTTAGGTTTAGCCCTATAAAGGGCTTTGTTATTGTTCAGTTGTGTCCAACTCTTTGTGACCCTGTGGACCATCCTATCCATCGGGTTTTCTTGGCAGAGATACTGGAATGGCTTACCATTTCTTTCTCCAGTGGATTAAGGCAAACAGGTTAAGTGACTGGCCCAGGGTCACATAGCTAATATCTGAGGCCAGATTTGAACTCAGGTTTTCCTGACTCCACTGAGGCACCTATCTGCCTCCTGTAAAGTACTCCCGCCCCTCTCCCAACCAGTTACCTCTGAGAAAGCCCAGGAAGGTGAAGTAACTTTACCAGTTTTACACAGTTGAGTTAGTGACGGAGTCCACATTTAAACCGTTCTAAGTCTCTGACCGCAAAGGCAGCGCTCTTTCTTTTGACCATTGTCTCCAAAGACCCATTTTTTTCTCAAGGCTTCCCTGGAGCTGGCCGGAGGAACCTCCCACCTCCTGCTCTTAGGCCTTTCTGGTTTCCCAGGAAGAGAATTTGGCAGGAATTGGGGTGCCTGAGAGTGACCCTCCCCACCCCTGGAGGTGTCCAGGGGACATCACTGAAGGACAAGACCCAGTAAAAATCTGCTTCCTTTAATTCTCTCACATGTCTTCTGCTGGTTCTGCACCAGAACATCAGCGTGGCCCCACTTTCCAATCTCATCCTTTGTATCTAGATTTGTCTTCCCTTCCCTCCCTCCCAGTAAACAACGTTGAAGGTCAGGATCACCTTTGAATTTATTTATCTGTATGGTTTGAAGCAGATTGTGCGCTTTTCATCTCTTGGAGGAGGGAGTCCATTTCAGAGTGGGGTAGGGCAGAGCTCAGAAAACCAGCTGGCTTGGTGTGATGAAATTAGGACTCAAACAGCATCAGAAGGCCACATCTGCCTGCACCAGAGTGGCCTTGGGGAAGTCCCTTAACATCTCTGGACCTCCCTTTACTCATTTGTATAGTCAGTGTGTTGGTGTGAATGATCTTCGAGGGCCAAATTTGTGGTCCTATAAAACTCCCCTTTTTAAGGTCACTTCTGTCTACTTTCAGGTTTGTGTGGATAAAAGAAAACTGTACATGGGATTGGTTGGTTTGTTTTGCCGTCTCTTGTTCACTCTTGCCTTCCTATCCATCAACAGGAATTTACTTTTTTTTTTTTTGGTGAGGCGTTCTGGGTTAAGTGACTTGCTCAGGGTCACACAGATAGTTAAGTGTCAATTATCTGAGGCCACATTTGAACTCAGGTCCTCCTGACTCCAGAGCCAGTGCTCTATCCATTGTGCCACCTAGCTGCCCCTGGGAATTTACTTTTTAAGCACCTACAATGTTCCAGGCATTAGGCTAGGTTCTGGGATTGTAAATACTAGAGTCTTTGCTCTAAATTCTACTAATCAAACACATTTTTAGATTAAATACTTCGTTTTACAAGTGTAAACCCAACATTCAGGACGTTGCACTGTGGTGATAAGGAACGGACATTGAAAGCAGAGGTCTAAGAGATGGGTTCAATTCCCAGCCTTAAAACTCAAGGAGGTGTTTACCTGAGTGATTCTGCTGTGAGCCATAGCTTCCTCACTTGAAAAATGGGCATGATACTTGCACTCTTTGCCTCAAGAAAAACGTGGGCTTTTCTTCCTCTATTGATGAACCTGAATCACTGAAAAAAGTATGCTTTTTCTTTCTCTAAAGTGCTTAGGTAAGTGCTTTAATAATCTAGTAAAGATTTCCTTCTAACCTTCATACTTTTTCCCCCCCTCCACCTCTCAGAAACAATTCTTCCCTTGTTATTTATGTAGCATACGCTGAATAATTTCGAAAAAAAAATATGAACTGCTGCCAGGTAAAAGAATTATAATTTCTTAATGCCCTTAGGGAGATTTTCTTTTGTTTGAGTAAATTTGTATTGATACTGAACATTTTAGCAGATTTGAGATTTCCAAGTTTGCCATAGTGAGATATGCTAGAGGACCAGCTTTCCAGATGTGTGCACTAAATCTGGATCACCTCTCTGAAGAGGAGGGAGGCTTTGGGTAATACATTTGTCTTAGTTGTATCCCAGGCATGTTGATTATTTTAATAAAGGGAAGTGAAGATCAAGTGGCATACTATCACTCTCACCCAAATGACTTGGGTAGATTCGAAAGAGTTTGGAGTCCTTCCCATGACTTTAATGCTATCACCTACCTGTCTCCTCCTTCAGGAATGCTGTGAACTTTAACGAGATAATGTCTGTAAATACTTTGGGCTTCTTTGATCAAACTTGTGAGATAAATGACTCTTAACTCTATATAAGGAAAACCCTGGGATCTTCTGTCACAGACGGTGAGGTGTGCCAAGGTTAGGTTTAGATGACTCACTTGTCTCCTCTCCTTTCAGCATTGCTTCCAAAATTTGAGTGCCCTTGAAACAGAACAGGGAGTTGGAAGCTGTCATAAGTGATAAAACCCAGAAGTTGAGACTTGGAATGGAGTGTGAAGGAGTTCCACGATGGGTACTTTATGCAGTGGATTAATTGGACATAATAAAACCTCAATTCCTGTTCTCAAAGACAAATGAAGGGGGAGGTCCTTTTAATTCTTTAGACTTGTATATACTTGAGATAAAATGCAAAATTAATTTTCCTATACTTTCCAATTTAAAAAAAAATTGCCTCCTGGCATTTATACAGTATAATGGAAATATGTTGAGACAAGTTTGAGTCAACTATCTATAGATCTTAAAATATTTGGCAGTTTTAATAGTTGGTTAATGTGAGCTAGAAGTGGGAAGGATAGGAGCTGAAGGATGGAAGGAAGCTGTCCAATTAGAGTAAATACTCAGCAGAATAAATCTTTACCCGTTACATATAATCTCTTGTTGTTTTTGGACTTGATGAAAATGGCTTTGTAGATTAAAAATATCATACTGTAATAGTTTTTTTACCTCTATTTTAGCCTTATATTTGTTAAGTATAAGAACATTAGTTTATACTTACGTAGTTTTTAAAATCTCCTCTGTCTTCTTGTTTGTCTTTATTTCATAGTTGTCCCTTAAAAATCTGTTTTTAAATTGTCTCTTTTTGTCTAGTAGTTCTTTACCTTCTTACTCTCATTCAAAATACATCGGACATCTTCTTTAGGTTGTTAGATAATAAAAATCCCAAGACCTTTGTCTTTTGTTGAATATATGATGAAAATTTAAAGAACCTCCCTTAAACTTCCGTAATATACAAGGTAGACTTACAGATGATGAAATTCTATAACTGGAATATACATTTTTTTTCCCTCTGGGTCTAATGAATTTTATTTTCATGTTTATTTGGAGAAGATATCTTGAAATATAAATGTATGTGATTTATAGTTTTCTAAGTTTTCATAATTTTAGAAATTAGAATTATTAGTTTTTAACCTAACTCATTTCCCATTTTGGAGGGGGGGGCAAAGAAAAGTAGATAAAATTGTTTAAAGGAACTTATATGATGTGTTCCGTAATTTCTACGGTTTAAGTCCAATCTTCATCATGACAGTAATTCATACTCGTATTAATGAACCTGAGTAACTGAAAAGCACAATTGTGTTTTAGAAAGCTTCTAGGGAGATATGGGAAAGGTTCTAGTTAATTTAGGCATTCACCATTAAGGTTTGCTATTTTGCCTGTTTTCCCAAAGTGAGGATGATACAAGAGACCAGAGCTCAGCCCCCCACACGTACTTTTGTTACTATTACCAACAGGAGGCTCCTGGAGAAAGAATTTGAACTGAGTTGCTTTTTAAAATTATTAGTAGAAGACCTTTTTCTGTAAGGCAGAATGGTATAATGGAAAAAGCACTGGATACGTGTCATTAGAAGGGCAACTGTGTGGCTCAGTGGATGGACTTCCAGGTCTAGAATTAGTAAGACTCATCTTCTTGAGTTCAAATCTGACCTCAAACAGTAACTAGCTGTGTGACCCTGGGCAAGTCACTTAACCCTGTTTGCCTCAGTCTCCTCATCTGTAAAATGAGCTGGAGAAGGAAATAGCAAACCACTCCAGAATCTCTGCCAAGAAAACCCCAAATGGGGTCACATAGAGTTCAGCAAGACTGAAACAACTGAACAAAAAATGTGTCATTAGACTTGGCTTTAGAATCCTATGCTGGCTCCTACTATGGCGCCCTGAAAAAGTACTTTTTATTTAGTGCTTTAATCCCCAGCTTCCAGTTCCCAGGTTTGCAACCTCAGTGTCCAGCCCCAACCCCACCTAGCCAGTCCTTTGTTCCTATTTCCACATCATCTCTTCAGTTTGTCCCTTTATCTTCACTTAACACAGCCAATACTGTACTTCAGGCCCCCGTGACATTTTGCCTAAAAGATTTCAGTAATCTACTAATTGGTTTTCCTGTCTTAAGTCTCTCCCTGCTCCAATCCATCCTTTCTACCCAGCTGCCAGTCATTTAAATGACAGATCTGACGATATTGTTCTTATTCTCATTAAACACCAAGGCCCTTTATTCACTCTAGTATCAATTATAAACTCCTTTATTTGACATGGAAACTCCTTCCCAACCTGCCTTTCCAGTTTTATTTTGTATTACTTCCCTTTACACATACTACTTATGTTCTCATACACAACACGCACATACATAGAGATGCTCATCTCTGTGCCTCAAATGAATTCTTTCTTTGCCTCTTGGAGAATTCCAAGGTTTCTTCATTGCTTAGCTCAAGTATCCCATTCTATGTGAAGTCTGTCTTGATCTCTGCTCCTAACGCCTTCAGCCCTCAAGCTGTTTCCTGTATATGTGTATATATCATTTATGTGTGTACTTGTCTCCGTTGATAGACTAAGCTCCTTGAGGGCAGGGACTGTTTCACTTTTGCCTAGTACTGTGTCTGGCGTGCAGTAAGTGCTTACTAAATGCTTGTTGATTTGGATTGTAAAATAGGGATAATAATATGACCACTACCTTCTCCCCTACCCCCACCCCCAGTTGCTGGGAAGAAGTTGCTTTATAAAGCACTTTATTAATATGAGCTATTGTTAAAAGAAGGTGATACTGAGTTTCCCACTGTAGACCTACTCACTCTGTAATTGTATTTGTTATTCAGTTGTTTTCGGTCACATCCTACTGTCTGTGACTCCATTTGGGGTTTTCTTGGCAAAGATACTGGAATGTTTTGCCATTTCCTTCTCCAGCTCATTTTACAGATGAGGAGACTGAGGTAGACAGGGTTAAATGACTTGACCAACCACCGTCAAATGTCTGAGGTCGGATTTGAATTCAGGTCCCCCTGACTCCAAGGCCAAAACTCTATCCACTGCGCCAACCTAGCTGCCTCTGGAATAAGGAATTTCATCAAAGAAATGTATAAATGGAAAAAATGGGCTGGTCTTGTCATGAGGGTAAGAAGTAATGGATGGAAAGCACTTATACTCTCATTGATTTCCACCTAATGTTGGGATCCAAAGGAAAATCCCTGGTACGTTGAGTGGGCTTTCTGGAGAGCTTAGGGAAAGACCAATAAAGATGGTGCAGAATGATTCCATGGGTGAGCTGTGATCTTTGGAGGAAATGTACCTGCATATCCAGCAAAGTATCAAAAATGCCCAGGAAGTTGTGTTTACTGGGCATGTGGAGGCAATCTTTAGAGACAGAGTATTAGCCATGTGTTTCCTATTTAGGTTCCTGGGGTGCATTTAGTGCACCTCTAATAGAGTGGTGTTGCTCTGTGTTCAGATTATACCATTTAAAGAGTTTAACAGTGGCTGAGTCCTAACTGGCTTAAGCTCATTAAACTTATCTCTGGTTTGTTTTTGTTGAGACCGCCTTTAAAAATATCCCACTTCTATTCAGATTTCTTGGAATTATTATTGTAAACTTCTTAGGTATGTTGAATGTGAAGATAGATTATTTTAAAAATAAGCTGTTGTGAAAATGTTTTTAGAAATGTAGGACATTAATCATAGTTAAGAAAATAAAACCGGGAACAGTGGAATTTATACTATCAGGTTTTTATGTGTGTTGTGATTTATCTGCCTCTATACACATTTTTCAGTATATATTACATTATAAAGTTACAACACTTTCAAAGACAGCTAGCTAGTTGCAAAGTAACATAGAGGTCTCGTCATAAAGCTTAGCAGCTGGTTACTTTTTCAGAACTGATTGTACACTGACTTGGTGTTTTGTGGTTATCCCATTTAACAAATACCAATAGTCTGGTTTCCTGCTCTGAGGATTACAGGCCAGGGATCGCTAATCCTATGATTGGAAGCGCTCCATACATTTACAAGGGGATAGGAGATTTGGGATTATGTACAAGGTGCTGAGGGAAATGTTTGATTATTCTCCAATGTTCTACTTGGAGTTTCCCAGTGTTTTACCTATTGTAATGTTTAATGAGCTCCTAGACTTCAACCGACCCATGAGAAAATTTAAAAGCCTTCATTTTTAACCTAATTTTACTAAATAGAGTAAAGAGTTTAGAGAAGGGGTGGGGGACCTGTGGTCTTCTAGGTCCTTGGGTATGGCCTTTTGACGGAGTCCAAGTTTTTCGGAACAAATCCTTTTACTAAGGGAATTTGTTCTGCGAAATTTGGTCTCAGAGGGCCACACTTGAGGACCTAGAGGGCCACATGTGGCTTCAAGGCTGGAGGTTCCCCACCCCTGGTTTAAAGTATTAATGACATTTTGAGGTAGCCAAAGTGCATACAATAAGACCCTTAACTGCTGTAGTTAACTTCTTTGTTTGAGAAGGCAGATGCTGAAGGGGAAAACCAAGTGGTCCATGCAGTCTAGATTGCTGCATTGTGAACGATGTAAAGAGTGTACACAATATAAAACTGGTCAAGAAATTATGATTGTGCTTGTGAGACATTCGTTGTGCCTCATCAGAAAATATACAGGACAGTACCTGGACTGTTCAATATTGGTAGGGTTGAGAAAAGCTTGGTAACTGCATGAGTGATCTTTAGCTTATGCCCTGAAATTTCAGATGACTAGTGAGTCCTTGGTGTTTTCCTACTTTCCTTTCCTTTCCCAGTTTTATTTCATTGTATGAATAGATACCATCCTAAAAAAGTAAAAAGAGAAGTTTATCCACAGAGTTTTAATTCTGCCTTAGAATAAGATAAAGAGAAACGGAATGGCTTAGTAGCTAGAGAGATGGCCTTGGATCCGGGAAGACTCATGACTCTGACATAAATGGATTGTGTGACCTCAGTCAAGTCACTTAACCTTTCAGTGCTCAAGGACCCAAGTGCTCATCCATATAATCAGTTCTGTTTGTTTAATTTTAAGACTGTTTTGGGTGTTGAATTTTCCTTGATCTCTAAAATTGTCTAGGTTTGTCTCTTTTTAGAAAGGTTTTTTTGTACTTACTAGCTGTGTGACCCTGGGCAAGTCACTTAACCCTGATTGCCTCACCAAAAAAGGCCCCCCAAAAAAGTTTTCATTACGCACTTGACAAACATAAATGTTTCTATAGAGGAAGATCCGAAGAGAGGCTTACATATAAAACCAGGAATTTCTTTTGATGTATACATTTTTTAAAGTATATATTAAATTTAACATGGTGCTCAGACATCCCTTCTGAATTTCTTCTGTGTTCCATGTATTTTTAAAATCAAAATATTAGCATTTCTTTCCTTTTACTCTTGCCTTTCCCTTTCTATGTGTTTTAAATGTTTCATTGCCACACTTTTCTTTTTAATTTTTTTTTTGCATTACTATCACCGTCCTCACACCATCCTACTCTAACTTACTCCCCCAAATAGATGCCCTTTCTCATAACAAATAAAGAGAGTCAAACAAAATTGTTATGTTGGTTCTGTCTTATTCTGTAGCTGTAACTTGACACTTAATCTCCATAAGGGGTGGGAATCTCTTGGAGTTGTGAGTAGTTATTGTATTAATTGGAATTCTGAAGTCTTTCAAAGTTTCTTTTTGTAACAATATTGTAGTTATTGTATAATTTATTTTTAGTGGCTCTGCTCATTTCCTATGTTCATACAAGTTATCCCAGTTTTTCCTGAATCTGTTTCTTAATTTCAGAATTTTCCATTTTATCTCTTGTGATAATTCTCTTCTTGTTTATCAGACATTTTTCCCCATCTCTGTTTGTAAAGGGTATACTTCCCTTCTCTACTTTGCTTATGATAGGACTTTATTTTTTTTCTGTCTGTGGCGTATATTCATTTGAGTTTTATTGTGGTACATGGTATGGGATGTTGGCCTAAGCCTACCCTCTCCCAGACTGCTTTCCAATTTCTCATCTGGTTTTTTTTCCCCGATCAAATAGAAAGTATTCATCAAAGTAATTGGTATCCTTGAGTTAACTGAACACTATGGTAGTATATTTCATTGTTTCTGGGTCTTGTGTACCTAATCTGTTACGTTGATCAACTTTCTATCTTTTAACCAGGACTAAATTCTTTTGGTGATTATTGCATTGTAACATGATTTGAGCTCTGGTACTATTAGGTCTCCTTCCTTTCCAGTTTTTTTCCTCCATAACTTCCTTGGTATTCTTGACCTTTCGTTCCTCTAGATGCTTTGCACGTTATGGTGCTGAATTTGTAAATCAGTTTAGGTATAATTGTCATTTTTATTACGTTAGCCTGGCCCAATGGGCAAAATATCTCTCCAGTTATTTGTCTTTGTCTTTCTATGGGTATAATTCCTGTTTGTGTCTTAGTAAGTAGACTTCCTGTTCCTAATATGGAGATAATCCTCTTGGACCTTAGCTAGGCTGGTCCTTGGACAACAGACATGATGTCTATTGCCTTTTGAGCTTGGAGGGACTTGGTAAAGCTTGCCATCTGCGACCATAAATAGCCTTTGGAGCGCCGTGCCACAATGAAGGTTCAGAGAACAAATTTATTTTACGGTTATTGTTGATCTTTTTTTATTAATGCCATCTGTTGTATCACATTAGTTTCTGAGTATATCCTCTTCCCTGACTGAGAAGTCCTGCCTTACTATACAAAGATTTTAAAAGGGGGAAAAATTAGTTCAACAAAACCAGCCAACACATGGACCACATCTGACAGTTTATGCAGTATTCAAAGTCAAGTGTTTTTTAACTTTTTTGTGGACCCCTTTGGCAGCCTGGTATCAGTGATGGACCTTCTCAGAGTACTGTTTTTAAATGCCTCAAATAAAATACATACGATTACAAAAGCATCCAATTACATTGAAATAGTTGTCAAAACCTTAAAAAAAACAAATTTATGATACAATAACTTTATTATTAACACATTAAATAATGACAATACATTTTAAAAGGAGGCAAGTTGAATTTCATTTTTTAAAGACATCAGTCTGAAGGGTGGCTCTTAGCTTGACTAAGAACGTTCTAGCTGTGGATGTGTTCCTTAACAATACAGGAGCCTTGATATGTTAGATGGCCGATCACTTTTCAACTGTAATTTGATGTGTACATGTCTGTAATGTGTCTTGGTGACCAAGTCACAGATACTGCTAGAACTTCTGTGGTTTATGATCTGCATTCATAAAAGAAGGGTATGACAAATTTCATTTGGAGGGCAATGAAAATAAAGATGCATTTTTTTTCCTGTCACAGTTCATGGACCCCACCAGAATCTAGGCATGGCCCTTCGGTTCAGATCCCTTAACTCTACTGATGGTCCCCCTACCTCTGCAATGAATACTTTTTTTTTTTTTTAGCTCTTTGAATCAGAGCCTAGCCAGCCTTGCATTTTATTTTGTTCTTTCCATCAACATCGTCCAGTCGCCGTTTTATGTTATTTGCTTGGTTCCGCTATCTCACACTATTAATTCCTACAAGCCTTTCCATGTTTCTTTAAATTCTTCATAGTAGTTGTTTCTTGCAGGGAAAAAATATTCCAAAATAGTGTCACCATATTTTATTTAGCCAGTTGTTCAGCCATTCTCAATCAGTGGGCGTCTAATTAATTTATAGTTCTTTGCAACTGCAAAAAGGGTTGTGATGAATATTTTTTGGTACACGTGGGATCTCATTTTCTCTTTGTCTTTGACCCTTTTTTGGGGGGGGGGCGAGGCAGTTGGGGTTAAGTGACTTGCCCAGGGTCACACAGCTAGTAAGTGTCAAATGTCTGAGGGTCTTTCACCTTCTTTAAGTATGTATATAAGAGTAGAATCTCAGGCTGGAAGGGCATGAAATTCTTATTCTCTTTCTCTTATAAAAGTATAATTAAAAATTGCTTTCAATAGTGGGCAAACCAATTCAAGTCAAGTCACAAGTAGTGATTAGGCAGCCTGTATGTGCCAGGCTGTCTACTAGTCATAGTCTCTGCTGTTAAGTAATGCAATGTGCAGGTTAATGGGGGAGACAACGTGCAAACAACCGTGTACAAACAAGATGTGTAATGTAGAAATTGGAGATAATCTCAGAGGGAACATACTAGCATCAAGGGGAGTTAGGAAAGACTCCTTGCAGAAGGTATGTCTGAGTCTTGAAGGAAGCCAGATGGTGGAGATGAAAAGAGAGAGAATTTCAGGCATGAGGGGCAGCCAGTGTTACTGCAGTATTGAGTACATGGAGGGGAGTGAGGCATAGGAAGGGGCCAGATTATGAAGGCTTTAAGAGCCAAGCAAGATTTTATATTTGATCCTGGAAGTAACAGGAAGCCCTTGGAGTCTTATTGGAGGCAAAGGAGGAATATGGCCAGAGGTGTGCTTTAGGAAGCCCATTTTTGACATCAGAGTATAGGATGGCCTGGAATGGGGTGAGACGTGAGGCAGGGAGCACAAACAAAAAGCCATTGTAATAGTCTAAGTGTGAGGTGATGGGGGCTGCACCAAGGTGGCAGTGCCAGAGGAGACAAGGGAGAGTATATGAGAACTATGGGTAAAATCAACAGTACTTGGCATATGGGGAGGGTTAAGGAAAAGGAGTGGAGGATGCCATCTAAGTTGGCAGCCTGGCTGACTGGGAGGATGGTGGTATTCTTGACAGTAATAGGGAAGTTAGGAAAAGGGGAGAATTGGAGGGAGAAAGATTATGAGCTAAATTTTGGACACATTGTGTATAAGACAGTCATTTCGAGAAGTCCAGTGGACAATTAGAGATGTGAGACTGGAGGTCAGGGCTGGATCAGTGGTAGAACTTAGGACCATCTGTATAGAGCTGATAATTGAATCCAGTGAAGCTGATGAAATCACCAAGCACAGTAGTAGTTTAGAGGAAGAAAAGGCTCAGGACAGAGCCTTAGCGGGGGACTGCCCCTTTTGGCAGATGCAACTGCCAATTGAGAAGCATTGGTCAGACACATACCAGTGGCAGAAAAACCTGGAGAAAGGAGTGTTGAGGAGAAGAAGGTTCACAGCACCACCAGTCATCTTACTGCTCCTTCCTTCTTGTAGCGCCTTCACCATCTGCTACATTTCCACATTGTGTCATCTTGGCAGTGTGAAATCATCCTTCATTAGGGTTGAGGGAGAAAAACTTTAGTGGAGTTTTTGAAAGAAGTATTTCTAAAATGTTGTTGCCTTCCTTTTAAAGGTGTATGTAGAATGTAGTTCAACCCTTTCTCAGTTAATTACAGCCATCACATTCATATTCCAGTTGGTCTGATTTCTCACTGATGCAGATTTCAGTTATGTCTGTCCATCTTCATGACTTTCCACAAGTTCACCAGAGGGAATGAATGTGCTCAATATGGCAGGAGCCTTCCTTGAGTTCCTTGAGTTTTACTAGTATCTAAAGGATACCAATAGAGCAGGTGCGCTATCTATTGCCCATCCCTCAATCTGGCTGTGTCCAGTCCATCTTTATATATACTCGCGCACGCATGCACACACACACTATATATAATATGCATATGTATTTTTATTTTTGTATATGTATATGGTGACATCTTTTACTTCTTTGTCATTATTTGTTTGTAAAGTGTTGTAACCTGCTTGTGCCCACTGTGCGTCTCACCACCATCCTTTAGCTCATTATCAGCTGTAGTTCTTTGGACATTGTATGTCATGATTCACAGCCATACATCTCCACTGGAGGAGTATTGGCCTGAAAAAGGTGGGTCTTCATTTTTGGGAGAAGCTTAAAGCAAAGGGTTGTCATTATACGTGTTGTTATGCTGTGCTTTTGTAGGGACTCATGAAGTGTGTCTTTGTGTATGTGTGTGTATCGGTATCATCTGTCTATATTTGTGTCTTTATCTGTATACACGGTATCCCAAAAGTTTTAGTTCCATTTTAAACTATTAAAGCTTATGTATATATGTGTGTGTAATAATATGTGTGCATATACATATACCTACATACATACAGTAATTCAAATTCCTTAGTTCCACTTTAATGTTTAGTAGCTTAAGACAGAACTAAGACTTTTGGGACTCTGTGTGTGTGTGTGTGTGTGTGTGTGTGTGTGTGTGTACATGTGTACGCACGCACTTGCGCATGTGTGTGACATAGTCTGAGGGGCCTCAGACTGCTGTACTTTTTAAATTCTTTTTTTTTTTTTTTCACTTTTTCTTCCTCTGCCTTCATCATAAGGCTCTTAGCTGTGACTTCTTGTTCTTTTGGTATTTCTTCTCTAGCATCCTCTTACACCATTCTGATTTATTGTCTCAAATCTACCGTGGACTGGAAAAAATAGATGACAGTAGTTGTTAGGGGGCAGCTAGGTGACACAGTGGATAGGGCACTGGGCTTGGAATCAGTCCAGCCTCAGCCTCTTTCTAGCTGTATGACTCTGGGCAAGTCACTTAACCTTTTTGCCTCAGTTTCCTCATCTGTCAAATGAACCAGAGAAGGAAATGGCAAACCACTCCAGTATCTTTACCAAGAAAACCCCAAATGGGGTCACAAAGAGTTGGACGTGGCTGAAACGAAACAACCGAACCACAACATAGTTGTTAGGGTTATGACTAAAATAAGAATAAACAGATTCATGAGGTGCGAGTACGGGCAAAATCCATGAATATCAGTAGGCAGACTGTTTCCTCCATTTTGGAGACCTCTTTTGCTTACCTCTGCATTCTCTGTTGTGTAGGGAATTTGTAGTAAAACCAACTTCCACGTGAGTGGCTAAGTGATTGGTGACTCTTTTGTTCAATTATCTACCTATAACTTAATCAGCATCCCATATCAAAGAGTAGTGCTTGTGTTTAGAGAGAATGAGGTGAGCAGTCAGTATTTTGTATTTGAACTAACACTGTAAAGTTTAAAATTCTAGTAATTCTAGTAGCAGTAGTAGAGGACTGTGGGAGTGGCAACTCTGGAGAGTAATCAGAATCTTATTTTTAAAGAAATAAACTTTGTGCTTTTTATTAAAACAGATAACCCTGGCAAATTAAATAGGATGTGTCATTATTCAAAGAAAAATATGAGAGTTACACTTAGTTTATCCTGAGTCTTTGAAGAATAAAGGCTCTGCATCTGTAGAAGCTTCAGTATGCTATTATTGAAGATGGCAGGTAACTCTTGCCATTTTCCTTCTCTGCTCAATTCCCAAGTAATAGAGTGTTTGCTAGAAGGAAACATGAAGACTTCCTGATATGGTCTGCTACAAATTCCTTCTTTCTGAGCTGGGGGAGGAGGTGTTTCCCATGTGCATGACAATTTTTGACTCCCAACAGCTATCCTTGACTTCCCTTTTTCCTCAGCCATTTAACGTCTTTTTTTTTTAAATCACTTCTTCTTTATTTGCACATAAACCTGTTCTACTGATGAATAGTCAGTTTCTTCACACCTTAAATTTCTGTGGTTTCATCCATTTTTCTCTCATTCCTCTGATACCTATTTTTATGAACATGGGCAACTTGTTTGTCATCTGTTCCTCAATTTCCTTATCTGTAAGATGAAGGGGTTGGGCCAGATAATCTGTATTATTCCTTCCAGGTCTCAGTCTACATTCATGGGATCCTTTCTGTATCATTTTCCACTGTGACTTCACCCCTCCTCCTTGATATTCTCTCCTCCCTTGACTTCTGTGATGCTGCTCTCCTTACCTGCTTCTCTTTCTCTTTCTGCCTTGTCCTTACCATCCTCTTCACTGGTGCCTCTTTCTTCTGCTCCCTAGATGTGGGTGTTCCCCAAGGCCTTAGTCTTCCCTTTAATCTTTCCCACGATGAACTAACTCGTCCAGTACCAGTGTCAATTGCCACTTCCAAACAAAACCATCCTTCTGTTATACTGTTGTTCTCCCATTAGTGATTTCCTCCCAGAGCCTCCATTTTGGGAATGGGCCCTGATAGGCCATGCTTCATAGACTTCCGACTCCCTGGTCTTTACCATCATGCTTCTATCCAGCTCACCTTTTCTTCCTCTACCCTCCTTTTGTGTACTGTCCCACCCCCCACCATAGAATGAGGTCCTCCAGGGCATGGTTTATCTTGCTTTTTGCTTGTATTTGTATCCGCAGCACTTAGCACAGTGCCTGGGACGTGTTGTCCACTTACCTGCTCTTCTGTCTCTTTAACTCTCTCTTATCCCCTGAACTCCATTCCCACATTTTTACCTGCATATTGGATGTCTTCCCCTGTAAATCTGCCTTTCATTGTAACTTCCTTGTTTCTCCTAGAGCACTGCACTAACAACTGAGTTGCCAAGCTTGAGAACTCGCTTGGACTCTTTCCTTTTCCTCACCACTGTTCGTATCCAATCAGCTGCCAAGTTCTATTGTTTTTCTTCTTCATGATATCTCATGTAGCCTTTTCTTGCCAATCCCATTCTAGCTGTGTTTGTTCAAGTCCTCAGAATATCTCACCAAGGTGCTTACAATGGTTTTTTAATGGCTCTTCCTGCCTCAGCCTAAACCTGCTAAATCAATTTATCACTCTGTAGGCCAGATCATCTTTTTCACTCCATGTCTCTATGATCGTGTTGTTCCAGTGTGTGAAGAGTTCTGTGGTTCCTTGTTGATAATATATCTTCTGGCATTCAAAGTGCTCTGTACCCTGTATTTGATCTACTTGTCCAGTCTCGTGTTATACCATTTTCCTGGAGCTGTTCTGTGTTCTAACCAAACTGGGCTATTTTGTTCAATTCATCAAGCATGTAGAAACTATTTGATATGTACATGGTACCATGCTAGAGGCTAGGGATATAAAAGGGGAAAAAAATGATCCCTGGCCTTGAGGAGCTCATATTGATTTCTTCTCATCTTTTCCTCCCCTATCTCAGTGTCTTCGCTCATATACCACCTCTCAAACCAAAGTGTGGAATGACCTGCCCTTTACCTCCATGTCTTTAACTGAAATCCCTCTGTTTGGTCGAGGCCCAACTCAGAAGTTACCTTCTCAGTGAAGACTTCCCTAGACCTGCAGGCTTCACCTACTAAAAAAAGAAAGAAAAAAAGATTTCTCCCTTCTCAAATTTCTCATAGCACTTTCCTGGGATGTCCCTCCTTTGAATTTGAACTGTATCACAGTTCTCTGTGTACTTTTCCTCCTCTCTCCCCAATTAGATTATAAGTTCCACAAAAGTAGGACTTGTCACATTCATCTTGGGGTCCCTAATGCCTCACACATAGCAGATGCTTTATATTTGTTTATAATTATATTTGTTGACATGAAGTAAAATTGACTGACTTCATGTGTTGAGAATAGCTGGGTACCATAAAATCGCAAAAAAAAACCAATTCAGGAGGTGATAGCATTCCAACATTATATTCTAGATCAGAATTTGAAATGCACATGAAGTCCTCACCAATGGGTTCTTTCAGAAGTAAATTGGTTGTTTGGAATCTGAAGATCGTTTCCCCAATAGAAACATTATTATAATGGTTTCTAGACCAGCCAGCAATAGTTGTGGGTATTTGATAGGATAACGGGATCATTGATTTAGAGCTAGAAGGCACCTTAGAAGCCATTAAATCCAACCCTTTCTTTTCCTGTTTTGTTTTTTTTTTTTTAATCAGAAAATGGAGGCACAAAGAGGTTAAGTGATTAAGCATGGATCACCCAGCTAGTGAGTGTTTGAGGTGGAATGTGAGCCAAGGTCTTCCTACTTCCTAGTCCAGCATCCCAGTCACTACACAATATGGCATGTTTTATTGCCTCATATAATTTCCTCATATATAGAGTTCACAATTCTCTGAAATCTTTAGAAAATATTTGAAAGGCAGAAGGAAGAACATATATTCAAAGTTGAGTACACAAGAGTGACACTAATCTTTGAGAGTAGTGTCAGGATCGCTAAAGTCCTGAATGAATTGCAGGTTGTGGGAGAGAAAAATAGAACATGACAGAAATATAATATGACAAAAAACTTTTTTGTTTTAAATTTCATAGCCAGAAAAAGAAGGAAGAGATCAGCTTGCTAGGAACAGATGGTGTCATGTTAACAGATGAAAGAAAAGTTTCAGTGTTGTTTCCTTGGCTAGAATAGAAGCTTCTTGAAGGAAGGAACTGCTTAATATTCCTAACACCTAGTATATAGCTTAATGCCTAGTTCCTATTAGGTGTTTAATAAATTCTTCTTTGGTTTTGAACACTGTTTTACTTACCTTTCTCTATCAAGGAGAAGGATCTTCAAACTGGAGAGTTTATTACAAACCTGATTAAGAGGGAAAGTATGTGGTAAGAGAAAGGCTAGCTATTAAGTGATTTCATGCCTTCAGACCCAGAAGAATTTCATTCTTAGGGCTACTGAAAGGACTTGCAGATATGATACTAAAACCACTATTAGTAATCCTTAAATTGGAGAGATTCTGGAAGAATGAGCTAGGCAAATAAATGGAAAGTGATTTCTGAGAACTAACAAACATATAAGCTTGATGTTGATTTTGGCAAAATTCTAGAATACATTATTTAATAATTGGTAATAGGAGACAGCTTAGGTATAGCATAGGTATAGGCTAGTTGCCATGCCAAGATTACTCATTTCCATTTTTGATAGGGTTATTAGTGTAAGAATAGCAGTGCCTTTAAAAATGGGAGTTTCAGGGCAGCTAGGTGGCGCAGTGGATACAGCACGGGCCCTGAAGTCAGGAGGACCTGAGATCAAATCCAGCCTCAGACCAAACACTTGACACTTACTAGCTGTGTGACCCTGGGCAAGTCACTTAACCCCAATTGCCTAAAAAAGGGGGGGGGTCTTAATTCTCTATGGCATTATACTATTGGGGAAAAGGTGGAGTCTCTCATGATCCTCTTGTGAACAAGATGGAGAAAATCATACAGGGTAGTTAGTAGTCAGGTTAGGAGATTTGTAGGTAGCTAAAATATTTTTTTTGCACAGAAAGAATGTTGATTAATATATTATGAGTCTGGATGGATATCTCTTTATTTTTTCCTCCTCCTGGGTTTTTAATTTTTTTCCTTCTTACTCATTTGTACCCTTTCTAGTTGGGAGATTTGTTTTCCTGCATAGAGAACATAGAAGCAAAACAAAAGTGAAATATTTCTGTTTTCTGTCTGTCCTCTGAGCATTGTACTATCTGACGTCCTGGTATGCCTCAGGACTTTGTACTTGCAGTTTAAAAAATTTATCAGCTAATTGGATGAGTTACAAGAGGCATGTTTATCAGTTTGCCCATGACAGAAAGTTGAGAATGATAGTTAATACTCTGGCAGATAGAATCAAGATTAAAAAAATTTTTTAAGAGGATGGTATCTGGGCCAAAACTAACAGAATGAACAATGAAATTTAGTGTAGCTATCGTATGAGATTGCAGAGCTTTTGCATGAACAAAAATAATGCAACTAGGCTAAGAATAGTAGCAGTCAACTGGGAAAAACTTTTTATAGATCTTTGATATTTGATAGCAAACACGTGAAAGCAAATAACAGAAACATGTTAGATCTATTCCTCAGTAGCTAAGTAGTAAAAAAAAAAATGAGCAAATATTTCTCAAAAGAAAGAGTATTCAAGTTGTCACACATAAACATCTCCCCCTCGAGAAAAACCTCTAATTTGGGATTATTTCCTAGATTTCTTAAAATTTAATTTCTTTCGAAAAGTACATTTTGTTTGCTTTGTGAACAGTCATTTCTGTCCCACTACCAGGTCATTGTATCATAATTTTAGAGATGGAAAGTCACTCAAAGGTCATCTAGTCCAACCTTTTGAACTATGACAATGTAATCAGCATCTGGCGGCCCTCTATTTTTCTGCTGTGTGTTACTATCTGTTCTTCATTGCTAGTTAAGTGACTAGAGTGCTGGACCTGCAGTCAGGAAGATTTGAGCTCAAATCCTGGCTTAGACATTAGCAAGTCACTTAACCCCTGCCTACCTCAGTTTCCTTATCTGTAAAACGAGGATAATAATAGCATGGACTTTACAGGGTAGTTGGGAAGATCAGATGAGATAATGTTTGTAAACATTGTGTAAAGCACATTGAAATCTTAAAGCCTTATATAAATGCCAGCTATTAATTTTGTTACTCATTGGTTTTTCAATTACTCAGGGGTTGGACTTCATTTCAATGTTTTTATTTCCTTTGTAACGGTCATTGGTTGTGCTGTTTTTTTGTTCTGTTTATTTCTCTCTGCCTTTCTTTGTTCATCCAAATCTTCTGATATTGCTTTGAATTCCTCATTTTATAACGGGGGTAGAGAGGGTTGGCATCTGCGATTTTTACTTGTGTGGGGAGCTACTTTTAAGGAAGAAACCACTTTTGCCAATGCAGCTCAGCAACTGTTCTGCAATGGAGTTTTAGTGTTGCTTGGGGCACCAGGTCAGAAGATGGATTTGAACCCAGGTTTCTCAGACCCAGAACTCTGTTCTCTGTCCACGATGCCTTACCACCTCTCTTGTCATTTTCTTACTGCACAATAATACTCCGTTGCATTCACCTTGCTTTCCTTTTCCCTGCAGCCATTCCTTCTTGTTCAGTTCTAAATTTGTAGGTAAAAATTAAAAAGAATGATATGTTATATTGATTTTATAGTATGAAGCGATGTTGCCAGCGTGGCCTCACCAAGCAAGCATGTTTTAAAGTGTTTGGTTTCCAGGCCATATTTAATTGGTGGCGTGTTCTGTCTGTCTCTCAAACAGTAAGCTCCAATTTGTTGTGTAATACTCCTTTCTTTGGGTCGATAAACATTCTCTGTTGACTTTTTGTTCAAGCGGGGAAAGATATAGGATGAAAGAAGGTGACTGGCTAATGTTTTTAGAGTCTCCACTTGGAGTTTGCCTCTCCAACCTGGCATTATGTTATGACTCACTCCAGTGGATAATGATTGAGTGTTTGTTTGTCCCGTGTGATGTCAGTTCTCACATCAGAAGCAGCGTTGGCATTATTACTGTGTTCAAGAGAGACAGTCTGGTGTTGTAGAAGGAGCTTCAGCATATCAGCTCCTGGGCTTTTGTAATCTTGATCTTGAGTGAGTTCAGCTCTTTGGGCCTCAGTTTCTCTTATCTGTTAAACAAGAAGACTGGACTAGAGGAGCCCTCCCAGGGTCGTTTCCAGGGCTCCCATTATTTATATAGAACTTTGGATTTACAAATAATTTTTCCTTCACATTGATTCTGATGTATGTGGTACTTTCATCAGCATTTTACAGATGAAGAAAATGAGGTTCGTTTGAACTTCTGTCATGAAGTCCCTCTGCTCCAAGTTCAGTCCTCTCTCCTCTGGGCTCCTATGTTCTATGGAGTAGGAGGATCAGTCCTCTAGGAAAGAAGAGACTTGGATTCCTATCTCTGCTATGTATGAGTCTGTCAGCAAACATTTAGTCAGTATTCCGTCATGTGCCAAACATTGGTAAGTCCTGGGGAAAGGCAAACTTGTTCTTGCCCTCAAGGAGCTCACCAGTGGGAAATAGCGTGGAAAAACCTTTCTACACAATATATACAGAGTAGATGGGAGGTGAACTCGGAGCGAATGGCACTAAAAGGGGATTGGGAGCAACTTGTGGAAGGTGAGATTTGAGTTGAGCTTGGAAGGAAGCCCAGGAAAATAAAAGATGGAGGTGAAGAAGAGGGACAGCTCCCCAGGCACAGGTAATAACCATTGCATTAGAAACGGAAGGAAAACCAGTGGAACTCGAGCCTAGAACATATATATGCAAGGGAGTCAAGTATAAGCAGAATGGAAAGGTAGGCCTGGTGGTGAAGAACTTTGAATGCCAAACAGAAGACTTTGCATGTGATCTTGGAGGACAGGAGGAGAGACACTGGGGTTTGAGTGGGAGGGTAACCCAGTCAGATCTGTATCTTATGAAAACCCAGTAGGCAGCTGAGAGGCAGACGGATTGGAAAAGGCAAGGAGATGCCACGCCTTGGTCTTTTGCCAAAACTTACACTTGGGTCTCACTTTTCCTAGCTGAAAACAATAACATTAAATCAGATAGCTCATAAAACATTAGATTTGGAGCTGGAAGCCTCTTTGAAAGTCCATTGGACCTTTCCACTGAACTTGCAACTGAAAATGCCTGTACATTTTGTTTTCCTATTATGTGAACTCTTTGAAAACAGAGGCTAATTTTTTTCTTTGCATCTCTAGCACTTAGTACCAGGATTTGTACATAATAAGTGCTTAGTTGGTACTTTTTTATTCATTCATTCCATCCTTTAAGACCAAAGGTTCTTAACCCCTAGATTCTTGAACTTGTTTTAAAAATTACTCAGATAACTGTTTAAATATATAGTATAGATGAATAATATGTAAATATGTGACTATATTATATATCATGATATATAAATAGCTTTTGTATATGTATTTATTTAAATGTATTTAAATTTTTTTTGTAATCCTGTGTACATTATGCATTTAAAAACATTATTATGAGAAGTTATTATTACCAGATTGCCAATAGTTCATGATGGTGACTAATGTGAAAATATGTTTAATAGGAATGTATATGTAGAGCCTATATCAGATTGCATACCGTCTTGAGGAGGAAGGTGGGTAGGGAAGGAGAGAAAATTTAAAACTCAAAAGCGTGTGGAAGTGAATGTTGAAAACTAAAAATAAATTTAATTAATTAAAAATGTATAACGATAAAAATGAGTAGATAAAATTCTAAAAAAAAAAAGTTCATGATGGACAAAGTCAAAAGCCAGCAATCTAAACAAACCTTATTTTACAGATGAGGAAACTGAGGTCCAGGGCAAGTTACCCAGGGTAACATAGTAAGGGGCAGAGCCAGAATTTGTTCCCCATTCATCTGACTGTGGATCCGGCCCTTCTCCCTTTGATTCATTCACCAGTCAAAGATTCCTGAGGCCCACCCCCTCCCTCAACATTTCTAGTTTCTCATAATAACCTGTTAATTATCTATTACGTATTATCCGCATATCTATCTAAAGCGATCTTGAGACTATTTATGCTTTCAGCCTGCAATCTCCTTTGGGGCTTATTTTCCAGACATGAATTCTGGACCTCACATGGCAGCCTCTGCATTTACTTCCTCGTTTTATTTCTCTGCACTGATTCCTGCTCAGTTTTGTAAGATTTGCCACCCAGGACTGCACATAGTATTCCAAAAGTGGCTTTTTCTTCTTTTTGTAAAAACATCATGAGTCATAGATTTATATCTGAAAAGGATCTTAGAGTCCATCACCTTCAGATCCCTCATTTTACGGAGGAAACCGAGGTATACAGAGGTTAAGCAGACTTGTTCAAGGTCACACAGCTAATGTGTCTCAGGTGGAGTTTGAACTCACATCTTCCTGACTCCCAAGTCCAATGCTGTATCCACTGCTCTGCCTTGTCCTTAAGAAGCAAGGATAGTAGAGACAAGATTTGAACACTTACCTCAATTTTTCCCCCACAAGATTTTTAAGGGCCTAGAGACCAGAGACCAATCTTATATCGTCTATTGTACTTTACAGATATTAAGTACATAATAGATCCTCAGTAAATCTTTGTTTTGTTAAAGTACTTCCTCTTTCTCCAGTTGTGCTTTAGTGAAGCTACCATTTTATTGGTCTTTTTGCCCAGCAGGGCATTGGGTGGTGTCTTTAGGGAAACACGAAGATTAAACCTAGCTTTTTTTTTTTTTTTTTTTTTTTTTGGTAGGATGTGACTGGTAGTTCAGAGCCCATTATCCTAGGTGTGTAAGGTGAGTCATTTCCCCCTAAGTTAGCCCACATGAAAGCCTGGCTGCCATAATTTGGGTCATTGACACTGCTTTAAGAGACCTCTTTGAAATGTTTCTCAGTCATCTGTGTACCTGGCAGAGCTTTACACTAATACCTTAGTGTTATCAGTAAGTGATCTTAAATATCATTTTAAAAGTGACATTCCACAACCATTGCTCTTCTGTGTGATGTGTGTGTGTGTTTGTGTTTGTAAGGTTTATAAAGCGCTTTACAACTACCATCTCATTTTATCCTCACAGCAGTCCTGGGAAGTAGGTGTTAATGTTATTCCCCTTTTGACAAATGAGGAAACTGAGGCAAATAGAGGTTAAGTGGCTCACCAAGGGTCACACAGCTAGTAGGTGTCTGAAAGTGAATTTGAACTCAGCTTTTCCTGACTCCCAGGTACAGCACTCTTTTATTTATTAAATAAAGAGCCACCTAGTGGCCTTTATTTTATTGGTATTGTGTTGAGTAGGTAGGCGTTGAGTAACCAGGGTAAGACTTATTCTAGTTACCCTTCTGGGGCTCTTGCAATACTGTCACAGCACCCACACTTTGTTTTTCCTCATGGGGAAGAGAAGAATTAGTCAACTGTTTTTTCGTCCTCTTCTCAACCTTCCTAGGTTTCTTCAGGCACAGGTCCCCAAATATATTTATGTTGCTCTGTTCCGCTCAGGAGTCCTGACTCGAATGGATGCCATTAAATGGATTGGTGCTGTGCCGCTTGGTATAGTACAGAGAATCTTGGAAATGGTGTCAGGAGACTTGAGTTCAGATATCCTTGCAGACGTTTCCTAGTTCTGTGACCGGGAGTAAATCACATCGCTGAACCTCAGTTTCCTCATCTTTAAAATGGGGATAGTTTCTATATTACCTACCTCAGAGGGTTGCTATAAGCAAAGGACTTTTAAACATTTAAATATTAAAGTGCTGTGCAAATGTGAATTATTACTTTAATTCTCATCTTATATTTGATGGAATTCAAGTAGAAATGATGCCTAGGACACTTGTGTTCACCAAGTTGTTGCTCAGCTGGATAAAATGATAGTTTTTTATTTTGTTTTGTTTAGTTTTGGTAATTGACCAAAAGTGTTGTAATGCTAGATCATCTTCTGTAGGCTTCCTGACGGTTGCAGTATCAAGTTGGATAATGGGACATCCTTCACCCTCTTCCCATATAATTATAATTTTTCCCTTGAATTTAGTTTTAATATTTTGATATCTTTTCATTCTGTGTAGTTTGGAGGTTATGAGGATCCATGTGGTGATGCCTGTTAACATTCTTAAAATTTGAATGGGTTGCTGTAATTGTATATTTACCTTCCCAACTTTATTTTTGATGCCTCTTTGGTCCTGGGACAAGACACTGTCTTGCTGTAATTTTTTTTTTCTTATGTTTAGAGTTCAACAAATTACAGTACATGTGCAGGAGTGATTTTGTTTCTTCTTGTTAATACTCCAAATGAGTTACTTCAGGAGGGCCTGGGGGTTACCTTGATGGATTTCATCTTCCCCAAATCAGTAGCTCTCTGGGCAAATGGTGAAATCTCAAATATCTGGTTTCTGCTTATCAAGTCAAGGCTCCTTATTCTTTGTCTTAGACCGTTTTACCAGGGAAAATGATGAATGTGGACAATGTGTGAAAGTGGGTGGACTAGTTAAAGATGGGGCAGCTAGATGGCACAGTAGATTGAGCACCGGGCCTGGAGTCAGGAAGATCTGAGTTCAAATGTGACCTCAGACACTTACTAGCTGCGTGATCCTGAGCAAGTCACTTAACCCTGTTTCCCTCGGTTTCCTCATCTATAAAATGAGCTGGAGAAGGAAATGGCAAACCACTCCAGTGTCTGTGTCAAGAAGATCCCACATGGGGTCACAAAGAGTTGGACACAACTGAGAACAACAGGGTTTGAATAAGTTCCAAACTATGCCAGTTTTCCCTTCTCTAGGTGATTTTCCATCCTCAATGACTTCAGTTGTGTGGCATTGGATGTCTGCCACGTCCAGATTGTGGACGTGCTGCTTTTGACAAACTAATTTTTCCGGACTGGGTGGGAACGTAGAGAAAAAATTAGTGGATTCCACCTGAATTTTTCGCATATCTAAATTGCTTTCTAGATAACATAGTATTTATTCTCTGATTTGTTAATTTTCTGTAGAATTTTGTTGGGAGTATATTTAGGGAACTGATTAATTTGGAGTTGGTGGTGCTTTTTATAAGAAATGGTTTTCGTCTCTGACCCATGATTTCACTCTCTCCTTCCAGTTGATTTCCACACTAGAATTACCTGGCAAATGAGAGTAAAGACTCTTAGGAGCCTTAAAAGTCACAGAGAAGGACACTTTTCCAAGAATAGAACCTCCACCTCCCCTTCAAAAACAAACAAAACTCAATTTCCTAGAAAGTAAATGTAATTTGGAACTCAAAACTTAAAAAAAAAAAATGTTAAACAATTGTTTTAACATGTAATTAGGGAAAAATAAAATATTATACATTAAAAAAACTATTAAGTTTTTTTAAAAAAGACAGTAAATGTAAATATTATAGATGCTCCCCAAAATGTTAGATTTTAATGGGAAAGAGAATGAGTATGAGGGCAGGAGTTCCATTTCAAAAGACTCAAAGATGTGATATCAAGGGACTAATTTTTATTTAAGTAAAACCAGGTTCACATTTTAGGTTTATTTTAATAAAATTCCCTACTTTTGATATTGTGATGTAGTTGTTAAATGAACTATTAACTTTACATGGAATAATAATTGATAAATTTAACAAAAACAAATACTATTGCTCAGTAAAATAAAATGAGGTACATTAGAATTCATAGGCTCATAGAGTTCAGAGCTGGAAGAGTTAAAAAAAAAACTTTTATTTTTTTAGAGATTTGCCAAGCATTTTGGACATTACATCATTATGTAGCTGGTTAGAAAGATGATTACTTGGATGATATACTTCTTTGTGCATAATTAATAGTCCTTTTCAAGTGTGGCATTTAAAAAGTTGGAGAGACATAATTTCTGGGTAATTAGTCATTTTATTAATAATGCCAGCATTTTAATAAAAAGAGGTCAGTGGCACTCTTGATTATCACTTATAGCTTATATGGCCTTGCAAGAGGGGTGTTCCCAAAGGTGGCAATCAACTTCAACTCTGGTTAACAATTAATGAGAGGTAGACTTTACAGAGAAGTGAGCTCACTCCAGTGAGGGGTTGAGAGAGACGTCGTATTACTCTTGGACAGAAAGACTATCCCTGTACCCAGACAGCCTTGTGCCTTCTAGACAAAGAATCTATATCCCCCACCCAAGCCTGAGCTAGTTGGGTGGAGTAGCAATACCCAGAATGAGGAGAATGTTAATCCTATCTTCCATCAGCCCTGTCCTTGAGAGATTAGACAAGGAAATTGGGCAGGGAAAAAAAGGGGGGGGTCTCCTCAGTTTTAATAACTGGCTATTAGTAAGTGTGATATTGGATGAAAGAATGAGCATGCTGAGAGTGATGACTTCACCAGCTAAAAGAAATGCTTAATTTTATGACGTTATTCCCCCACCCCCAACACACACACCCTGCCATTGTGAATATGCATGATAGAAGGCATTGTGGTAGAGAGGAAAGAGCTAAATTTGTCATTAGTGTGTGAATTCTGTCTCTGCTCTTTATTATACATGCGTAACTTTGGGCAATCCCTTATTTAACCACTCTGGAGTAAGCGTGGATTAATGGGTCAGAATGCTGGATTTCCCTGGGCTAAAATCCCATCTCAGATGCTTACTAGCTACGTGGGGCAAGCTACTTAGGTTCTCTGGGCCTCAGTTTCTTTATCTGTAAAATGAATGGGTTGGTCTGGCTGACTTTCAAGGTCCCTTCCAGCTCCAAATCTGTTATCCTATGTCTTAGTACCCTTAGCTGTAAAATAACAAGGTTGGACCAGATGATCTTTGAAGTCCCTCCCTTTTCTTCATCCATGCTCCTAAGATGATTTCTCAATGGGCTATAAAATGGTCACAGTCTAGAATTTGTATCAATTTAGGGAGCACCCCCCCCCCCCAAAATCAAACCTAAGTGCATATTTGAATATGATTTTATTTCTTTAGCGTTAATGACTTCCTCCACTTTTAAGCTTTCTGTCCAATCTTCTGCTCTTCTGCTCCCTATTGCTCCTTTCATCAGGTCTGTCATTCTGATATCAGGCTCCTTATAAACCTAATTCATCACTGTTCCTGAGCCTTTTTTCCCCTCAGCTGTTCAACCTACCATGAAACTTTCCATGACAATTCCAGTCCACACTGATCTCTCCCCTCCCTGATCTTTCTCTTGTTTTATCTTTACTGCATATTTTAGAAATTGGGAGTCCCATAAGTAGCAAAAACATTGATCTTCAAAACTCCCCTTTCCTATGTTCTTTTCACTTCTAATTGTTTGCATGAAGAAGCCTCAAATAGAAGCTCTTTAAAAAAACAAAATAAAATAACAGTTGTTAGCTTGTGAACCTCTAATAAAGTGGTGAAGGTGGCCCTGGGTTCTTGAAGGCTATGTATACTATTCAAACATAAGTTCCATTAAGTTGGTTAGAATTTTAAGCACAGACATGTCAGTGGACTGCATCTCTTGTTTCAGGACCAGCCTTGCTGGGAAGATCCTTCTTGTCTGGGAAAATGCTCATCAGTTTGGCTACAGGATAGTGAATTTTCTTGGCCATTGTAACTCATGAAGGCCACCTACTAAGGCGTAGAGGACTTTCCAGTGGTGATGGACATTGGTGGAGGGAACACTCATAAATTATGGATTCTTGAAGAATTGGTTTTCAATCTACTAATCTATCACTGTTAATACTTAGTTACTAATCAATCATGAGTCTTTGAAGTATTGGTTTCTGATAGCTTCCAACCACAGATGTCTAGTAATCAATCAATTTTAACAATGTCCCAGGCTCTGGGAATTCTCATGGAGCCACAGCCGTTGAGAGTTATCCTCGAACCTCCCTCTGTGAGCTCAAGGCATTGGAACCTGTAAATTGATGGATTATTTTGGACATATTGAGTACTGTGATATTCTTGTTCTATCATTTCGTGTGTCTAACTCATCTCAGTAACAAGATTATGAAGGCATTCATGTCATAGGCATCAATAAGTAGTCTGGGCAGGTTATTTCACCTGCCAAAGGATTGATCGTATTCTACCAGTATTTTCCAAGAAAGCAAGATAGACTGCTTTTAGACAGGCAACGCATGGGACATGTTCGTTGCCTTTGACAAAAAACAGAAAGTATAAGCTGCTGCAAAGCCTAGGCGTTAGGCTTACTTATCTATGACTAGATTCTGAAGATGGCTTGGTACAGAGGATCTTCTGTATAAAGTACATTAGTGAAATCTCTGTATGCTTCACCATGTTGTATAACCAAAAGCTAGAGCTTGGAACATTGGGTAGAAGTTGTAAGGGCACATACGGAAAACAAGCAAAAAAACTTACTAAGAATTACAACTGTCTCAAAGTACAGTGGGCTGTCTTGGAATGGTAGTGAGCTTCCCATTGTGGGATGTCTTCCAGTGGAAGCTGGATGGCTGTTTAGGGAAAGTGACACCTTGTGAAATATTTTATATACATTCTTTTCATGTTAAAAAATCATCATATTGCTAACATTTAGTGATCTAATGGAATGTGGGAGAGCTTGGAAAGTATAATAAAAACCTTAATTTTCACATGAAGAAAGCCTTTTATGCATGTTTTGGGGAGATCGTTCCAATTTGTTTTTAACTTTTCTGTTTACACAAGTCTGATTCCCCACCCCATTCCTAGTCATCCTTTTTAAAGACTTTTTTCTTAGCTCTTATCTTCCTAATGATTATGTGGGCTTCATGCTATGGAGAAGGAGGGGATGACAGAGGAGAGTAGGTATATATCTCTACTCAGATTTTTCTTTTTAGATCTCATTTCAAAGTGAGTTTTTTCTACATTCTTTTTACTTCCTTTCTTGCCCTGTATGCTGTCCCATTTACTCTTTCCCCTTTTTAAAAAAAAAAATCACAGACTATAGTTTATATAGGTACTCATCTCCTCTGTCATTCATTCCAACCCTTTCGTTTATCAGGTGAGGAAACTGAAGCCAAGAGATTGAAGGGACTTTCTAAAGGGCATCCAATTGGTTAATGGCTGACCAGGGACTAAAAACCCTGGTCAAGATTCCTCCCAGACCAGTGTTGTGTCCACCACTTCCTGAAAAATGTGGGCTCTGCCCACCTCCCTGGCTAAAAAGATTCTTCATTAGGAAGAGCATGTCTACAATAAATAACTTCAGTTCTCATAAAAAACTGGAGCATTTTCAAATATTTAATTCCTTATTAAATTTAGATGAGAAGATAGCTTTCCAAGTTGGATTTTTCCTCACAATTAATGACTTTTCCTCAGTGACCTTTTTCTGGACTCTGGTTTTCTTTTCCTTTAAAAATATGAATAACTCCTGTTGCTTAAATAAATATGTCCAGTCAAACAGGAAGGTGCAAATGCCAGATGTGGCAATCAGTTGTCATCTAGGATTCGTTATTTCAGACTTTCTAGCTTTTATTTGTGCAAGTTCATTGAGCTACCGGAATTTCCTCCTAGGTAAGCCTACAACAGAAATTGACCAACTCCTGGAATTGTGGCTACTAAAATGGAAAAAGACATGATCTGTCTTTTTAAGGAGCTTCACACTCAAGTGAAGAGAGGGAAGATGGGGGAACCCTAAAGGGATGCACCTCCAATGGGATTCCAAGGCCAGGGGTGAAGTCCGAATAAAACTAGAAAACCCATGTTATTTTTGAAGGTTTCTATTTTTGGTGGTCGATTGTAGGAAATTACTTGGAGCAGGGCACCAGTCCATGCAAAAAATGAGGACTGCATTTCTGCCTGCGTATTATAGCAAGAAGTCAAGCTCAATGAGCAGTTTGCCGCCTCTAGAAGTGATCACTCTGACCCAAGCCTGTCCCTTCACTGGCTTTAAATCCGTCGAGAACCTTGGGAACAGGAGTTGCATTCAGTGCCTTTAAATAAAAGACAATAAGATAGGGCTGCCAGCAAAGCTCCATCGATGGGCATTGTGTTAGAACAAAAAGAGCTTGATGTGCTGAGTAGAGATAGACCTGGGCCTGCCTGCAGTTTTTTTTTTTAATTTAAATTGTCTTATTTATTTTGAACTTAAACCAAAAGATAAGAAAATTTCAATCTATGCAGAACATTAAAAGAGGGTTGTTTGTGAAACCACAGTTTTTTTCTCTCTTTTGCTATTAAGAGTCTATCAGCTCCATTTTTCCAACAGCATGTGCTCACGTCGTCTCTCTGTGTTGCATTTTGGTAATTCTTGGAATATTTCACGCTTTTTCATTATCATTATATCTCTTATGGTAATCTGTGATCAGTGATCTTTTATTTTTTTTAATGCAATTGGGGTTAAGTGACTTGCCCAGGGTCACACAGCTAGTGAGTGTAAAGTGTTTGGTCTGAGGCTGGATTTGAAATCAAGTCCTCCTGACTTCAGGGCCGGTGCTCTATCCACTGCACCGTCTAGCTGCCCGTTATCAGTGATCTTTCATGTTACTATTGTAATTGTTTTGGGGCACCATGAACGAGATCACGTAAGATGGCGAACTAATCTATAAACATTCTGTGTGTTGTAACTGCTCCACCAACAGATGGTTCCCCATCTCTCTCCCTCTTCTTGGGCCTCCCTATTATATGGGACCTAACAATATTGAAATTAAGCCATTTAATAACCCTACCATGGCCTCTGAGAGTTCAAGTGAAAGAAAGAGTCCATTGATGTGGCCAACTTCGTTGTTTTCTTGTTTTGAGAAATTGCCACAGCCACCCAACCTTCACCAAACACCACTCTGATCACTCAGCAGCCATCAATACTGAGGCAAGACCCTCCACCAGCAAAAAAGATTACAGCTTGCTGAAGGCTCAGATGATGGTTAGCATTTTTAGCAATAAAGTATTTTTAATTAAGGTATATGCATTTTTTTTAGACATAATACTATTGCATACTTAAGAGACTACAGTGTAGTATAAATATAACTTTTATATGCACTGGGAAACCAAGAAATTTGTGTGACTTGCTTTATTGCGATATTCACTTTATTGTGGTGGTCTGCAACTGAACCCACAATATCTCTGAGGTATACCTGGTTATGCTTTTTTCTTTCCCTCTGTATCAACCCCCTCCCCCCAGTGTAATAAACATCAGACTAATAGGATGGATTTATAAATAGTGGGTTAGTTGTCAGTTGATTTTGGAAGAGGCCACTGCAGTTTATCAACATCATCATCATCATCATCATCATCATCATCATCACTAACATTTATATGGAACTTTAAAGCTTGCAAAATACTTTACAAATTTTAACTTATTCAGCCCTTCCTATTTATTAACACCTTTTTACAGATGAGGAAACTGAGGCAGACAGGTTCAGTGACTTGACCAGGGTCACATAGCTAAGTGTTTGGGGATCCGATTTGAAATGAGGTCATCCTGATTCAAGTCCTTTGCTCTGTCCACTTAGTCACTCGGCTGCCTCATAAAACAGGTGTGGAGGGACTCCTTGTGATCTTCGCTGGGCCATGGAGTACTCACAGGGATCCAGTCAGATCCTTGAATTGATGACATAGAAGGCATATATGCACCTTTTAATTGTCACCTGCTGACCTGTTCTTCCTTCCCTTCTTCACCTCCCCTCACCGTCTATTGCCTCTTTATTTGGCTGCCATTTTTAATTAAGGTAAATCTAGGATGTACCACCTTCAACAAAACATTGTTTATGTTCATGGAATCA
Organism: Vombatus ursinus; assembly: GCF_900497805.2. Classification (NCBI taxonomy): domain Eukaryota; kingdom Metazoa; phylum Chordata; class Mammalia; order Diprotodontia; family Vombatidae; genus Vombatus; species Vombatus ursinus. The sequence continues at coordinate 15,784,208 of NW_020954652.1, forward strand.
TGAGTGCCTTCGGGCTATTCTGGGGAGACTTTTCATCCATCATTCTAATAGCTGTGTGTGTGTTCCAAAAGAATACTGTCTCCGAGTCACTCTACAGAGAGCATTCTACCAGTGAGATTACCTGGGCTTCCCCCTCACCAGCCTTCCTCAAACCATCTCCTTGTTTTACTGTTGCTGTTCTTTCATCATGTTTTTCCAGTTTTTGTGGCAGCCTATCTTAACATGTTATTTTTTTGTTTGTTTGTTTTGTTTTAGGTAATTGGGGTTAAGTGACTTGCCCAGAGTCACACAGCTAGTAAGTGTTATGTGTCTGAGGCCGGATTTCAACTCAGTTTCTCCTGACTCCAGGGCCGGTGCTCTATCCACTGTGCCACCTAGCTGTCCTGTTCCCCCCCCCCCCTTTTTTTTTGTGAAAAGAAGACTATTTGTGATCATTGGAAGATTTCGTGTTATTCAGATTGTGGTCTGGTCAAGCACCTTCTTGTAATGTCCACTATGGTGTCCTTCAATGGAGTTGGCACTCAATTAACTGCTTGATTATATCAGTCATTTAGGCAGATGACAACGTACAGGTTATTTTAAGTCTAATTATAGGAATTGGTCCAGTGGATAGAGTGCTGGACTTGGAGGCATGAGGGCCAAAGTGAGAATCCTGCCATAAATATTTAACTAGTTGAGATGTATATAGTACCTACCCAGCAGTATTGTTGTTAGAATCAAATGAAGTAACACATGTAAAATGCTTTCCAAACCTTAAATATGTAAGTGCTATAAATTATCATTATATTTTATGTGCTGTATTATAACATTTATTGTACTTATATAATGGGCAGCCAGGTGGTGCAATTGGTAGAGAGAGTGCCAGGCCTGGAGTCGGGAAGACTCATCTTCCTGAGTTCAAATCTGGGCTGAGACCCTTACTAGTTGTGTGACCCTAGTCAAGTCACTTAACCCTGTTTGCCTCAGTTTCTTCATCTGTAAAATGAGCTGGAGAAGGAAATGGCAAACCATTCCAGTATCTTTGCCAAGGAAACCCGAAATGAGGTCATGAAGAGTCAGATATGACTGAAATGACTGAGCAACACATGAGTATTTATATACTATAATATTATATAATTATGCTATATTATTATAGCATATATAATTATATTTATATATTATATCATGTATAATAACATTAATACTATAAATCATTATTAACAATTTGTTTCTCATAGAAGGGACCTTGAAAACCACTGAGCTCGACACCCTCCTCATTTTACAGATGAAGAAATTGAGACTCAGCGGTCAAGGGACTTGGCCACGTATTTGAGTCAGGTCTTGAACTCGAGTCTTACTGATTCTTAATCCAGCACTCTATCCATTGTATCTTCCTAGTACCAATTTGTGTGAAAGAAAAACTTAAGAAAGCATGTATTTTGGAACCAACTTGCTAAAACTTTTTAGCCCTAACTTTATGAAAAAAAAACTTAAAATTGGAAAGTTGTGTTAAGTAGGCACTGAAAAGATTGAAATAAAATGTGCTTAGGGAAACTTGTAAAATTAAAGTGCGTCCCCTACCTATATGTAAAGAACTGTAAAATCTCGGTTTCTTATATACCTTTTAAAGGCTTCAGCAACAACTGGAATTTTTAATTCATAGCCCTTATGTGGAGAATGAGAATGTTTAGACTACCTTGTTAATGACCATTTTTTAATGAGATGGAGTTAAAATAAAAAGAAAACCACTTGGTTGTTGATATTGCTGAAATTGACATTTCATTTCCTTGGGCTCCTTGATCTTGATGGGCAGTGTAAATGTGGAAAACTCATGATAGGAAATTTAAGTTTTTCTGAAAAGTAAATCTTTGTGAAAAATCTAAATCCGCTTCTTTGCACATGAACCAGGTTTCAGCCCTTCACAAACTCATTTAAATCTTCCCAGGAATGTGCACGGTGTCCCCCTGCCAAAGGTTTGCACATGGTGATTGATGAAAAGATTTGCTTCAGAATATGCATTCTTTGCAAGTGCATGGCAGTGAAAGGTTTGTCTTTAAGCTAAAGAGGCCCAGTGTTATTTCTTCCCTTTGACTGAGATTATTTACAAACATCTTCTTAAACTAAAACTTGGCCGGCAGAGTTTTTATTTAAGGCTGCAATGAGTGTGTGGCCCTGTACCAGAGGAACTCATATGAATGAAAAAAAGAAAAATCTACCTTTCTGACATTTTGTTGAATCAGTTCAAATTCTTTCATATAACAGATCTTGGGATTGTATTGTGCGAGCTTTGCTTGGTGAATACTTTTAAAATTTCACATCTGGGTACAAACTAAAAGTGTGTTTTGTTCTCTGTTCATGGCAGCTTTTAGATTGTCAGCAGGTAATCACAGCATCACAAGATATAGACCTGGAGTTTGGAAAGCCTGAGTTCAAACGTGGCCTTAGACATTTACTTAGTCATCTGACCATGGGCAGGTCACTGAAACTCTGCATCAGTTTCCTCATCTGTAAAATGAGAGTGTTAATTATAGCACCTACTTCATAGGGCCATCTTGAGGATGACTGGAATAATATTTGTAAAGCACTTTGCAAATCTTAAAGTACTATGTAAATGCTAGCTATTTATTATCATCATCATCATCATCATCAATTGCACTTTTGTGTCCAGCTTTTACTCTTGCCTATCTGTGACTCAAGCTTCAGTTACAGAACAATCTTATGGCTAGATTCAAAGAAGGGACTGAATGCTCCTGACCAAGGCCTTTCCTGGGTAATATATAGGGTTGGGCCTAGTGACTGACTGACTTCTTCTTAATTTACTTAGTCTCCTTCCCTGTATAGTCATATAGGCAAGTCGTTTTACTGCCCGCTCTCAGTATCCTGCTTTGGTCAGATGGAAGGTGGTAAGTAGAAGAGAAGGAAATAAATGTAATGCCTACTACATGCCAGGCATTGTGCCAAGCACTTTAGAAATATTTCATTCGATCCTCACAACAACTCTCTAGGATGGGTGCTGTTTTATCCTATTTTATGTTTGAGGAGACTGGTACAAACAGCGGTTAAGTGACTAGCTCAGGGTAGTAGGTGAGATTACCATTTAGTTTTAAATTCCTGTTATTTGGTGAAGACGAAGAACCCCACACTTCTGGGTAGCTAGAGTTGATACTCCTTTTACAGTTTAGTAGCTATAGCTTTGATGAGCTTTCAACTGAAAGCAGCCCCTTTTCTCTTAAGGAACGGTAAGACTCAGACATTCAGAGACATTTCCCATGTCATTATTATATGAACTTTTTTCCAAAAAAATATTTTTTGCTGTCTTTTTTTTTTTTTAAACATTGCTGTTACTTCACAATGACATACTCCCGCAAAGAGAATCTTATTTTAAAAAGTCTTTTTAGACCACTCTTTTGTTTAAATTTTGTTTTTTAAATTCTGATTTTAGTGAATACTTTCCCTGCCAAGAACATTTCTATATATAGAGTAGAATAGAAAAGGAAGATTATAGGTAAAAACATATATCTCTCTTGTAGCTTGTTTTTCAGTATCTATATCTAGATATATGTAAATATGTAATTTAACATTTTCAAAACTGTTGTACTTGTCCGTTTTCATCTAAGCTTCTCTCTCTCTCTCTCACCCTCTCTCTCTGTGTCTCGCTGTCTCTGCATTTAAATGTGCTTCCATGATTTTTTTCCTGTTTGTTTGGAAATCGAAGAGTTGGGTGTGACTGAAAAACAGCATTCATTAGCTCTCTCCCCAACCCTGTTCTCCTCATCGGCAAATGAAAAAAAGAAAAAGACAATCCTTACAGCAAATGAGTGCACAGTCAAACAAAAGAAATCCTTACATTTGCCCTGTACGGAAATGTACCTCATTCTTCCCCTGGAGTTCATCAGACCTTTTCAGAAAGTAGGTATCTACTGTACTTAATCATTGTTCCTCTGGAGTCAGATCTGGTTACTGCTGTGATCAGAACTCTTAACTTCAAAGTGGTTTTTCTTTATGACCTTATTGTTACTGTATAAAATAGTTTTAGTCCTGATTTCACCCTACATCAGTTCATACACATCTTAGGGGGTTTCTCTGAATCCGTTTGTCATTTCTTGCCACACCCTTGGCAACATATTCCATTATATTCATATACCCTAATTTGTTTAGTCATTCCTCATTTAATTCACATTTCTTTTGTTTCTGGTTATGGTGGTGGTGGTGGTTGTTTTTTTTGTTTTGTTTTGTTTTGTTTTTGCTACAACCAAAAGAGCTGCTATTAATATTTTTGTCCATGTATATGCTTTTTAAAGTTTTCTTTGCCCTCTTTGAAATCGCTGCTTGGTCTCGTTCACTAGCAGTAGGCCTAATAGTGATATTGCTGGGTCAAAGGGAATGCACAGTTTAGTGACCTTTTGGTTCTAGTTTGAAACTGAATTCTAGAATGGCTGAACCAAGTGTCACTTGTCTTCTTCTCACAGCCCTTCCCACAATTGTCATTTTTGCCAGTCTGATTAATTGTGAGGTAGAACTTCAGAGTTGTTTTAATTTGCATTTTTTTCTAGTTGTTAGGAGTCAGTGCTTCTGAACCAAAGTAAAAACACTAATTACTGCTGTAGTTCTAATTTTACAAAATACCTTACATACATTATCTCATTTTATCTTCACAATTAAAAAATTAATATTATATGAAATAGCCGTGTAGGGGTTCAAATATAGGTCATTGTAATATGTGCCTTCTTTTTTCGAATCATAGAACTTCGGAATTGGAAACACTCTTCAGGGTCATCTTGTCTAACTCTCCAAGGCCCAGAAATGGAACTTAACCCACAGAACTATTAAGTAATGAAGCTGGAACTTGAACCTTAACACTTGTGTCTTCAGATTGAGGAATCTTTCACTACATCACATCTCCTTCCTATCTCAAAGCAAATCTAGCTTATGGTATATCTTATATTCAGTAGCCTATGATAAATATTAACTGTATTGCCAGAAATATATTTAAGAAATGTAATTCTGTTTGATTTTTTAAAGATTTTGTGTTACTGTCTTTCAGTTGAGTGTTGCCTTAGAATAATTGTCTTTGAGTGGAATTGAATATTGGCTTTAGAGTAATTGTGATAGATTTTTCAAGTGTCAAAATGGCCCTAGCAATTTTAACACTTATGCTGCAGTAGCAACTTGTAGCCTTAACTTTTTATCCCCAACTAAGGTATCACTTTTAAGCATGAAAACTTTATTCCATATTGACAGTGATTTCTGGTTGTAGATTTATAGTCGTAGCATGCATTGGTGTCTACCCTCCCCACCAGGTTGGCCCCATTCACGTAGCTGTGCTGTATATGATCCATTTAGGGACCTGCTTCAATACAAATGCGAGGCATGGTCTGTTTGTGGACCTACTTTAATACTAATGTTGCTCTCGCTTCTGGGTGCCCAATCAGCAGTCTCTAAATGAAGGAATGTGGTTTTTAAATTTGTTGTTCAGAGAAGGTGAACTGGAGGATAGATGTCTGAGTCTGCTGGCTGGCTCAGCTGATTCTTACATCCATTATATAGTTCAAAATAGTGATTAAAAAGAGGGCACACTGAGACATTCCTGTTCATGTCCACTAAGTGTTGAAAGTATTGTTTGCTACCCTTTCGTTTTATGTGCAGGTGTAATTGAGATCAATAGATGCCCTCCTCACCCTGTATAACAAGGGAATTTTTTTTTTTTTTTGTTAAGTCATGATTAGTTTCCATTTAAGGAAGAATGTTCTGCTAGAGCCAGTGGTATTTACTAACTGCGCCTGTGAAAACATTCCTTTTCACCCTCAGATGCTCACTCAGCCTTCTGTTTTCCAAGTGACATTATTATAGGCTTTAGCAGTAGTCTGAGAAATTAAAAGCACATTTTAAAAGCATGAGTAGCAGAATCTTCCTTCAGTTACACACAAGGATTACTTTTTATGATAGATGCAGTTTGTGGGAGGATTTATGAAAGTTTGGAGAATTTAATTTTAACTGCTAAATAGTACGGCATCTTGAAGATCTAAATCATAGACATATAAAGCAAGGATCAAATGAGGACTATGTATGAAAACTTTGAAAGTGAACTTTAAAAGCACTATACATGGTGTTTCAAAATTCACAGTGCAGATTTTAAGCTATTAAGGCTTAAGACTGCACTGAAACTTTTGGGACAGTCTGCATAAAATGTTTACCGTTGTCATGATAATGCTTAGTGAGAGAAGAGGTTCCAGGGGTGGGAAACCTGCCACCTTGAGGCCACATGTGGCCCTCTAAGTCCTCGAGTGCAGCCTTTTGAATCCAGGTTTTACAGAACAAATCCTTTTATGAAGGGAGTTTGTTCTGTGAAGTTTAGATTCAGTCAAAGGGCTGCACTGGAGGACCTAGAGGGCCACATGTGGTCTCAAGGTGGCAGGTTCCCCACCCCTGAGTTAATCTGTTTTCATTCCTAATAGGAGAGAAAATGGTAAATTGAGTCCAGTGTTTAGCATTCTGTTGCTATATAGTAAGATGAGGAAATGGCCTTGATCTGTGATTTCTTTAGTATGTAGGGAGCTCCTGGCGAGAAAAGTACCATTTCTAATAAAGGTTAGTTCCTTGAGCAGTGATGGCAAACTCAAAATAGAAATGGATCCCTGCCACTGCATGTTGACTTAGAAAACCACAAATTAATATTATTGTGCTTTATTGTATTTAGTTTGGTAAACATTTACCAATTACGTTTTAATCTGATTCAGGTTTAAGAGTTTTGCTGGGCTGCCTTGAGTTTGACATCGCTGATCTAGAACACAGAGCTGGTAAGAGGCTTGCTTAGGGTCACCCAATCAGTATGTTTTAGCAGTAGGACTTAAATGCGGGTCTTCTGGCTCTGAGCCCAGCTCTTTTTTGACTTAGAGTAAGTGGTCAGTAAATAGTGTATTCCTTGGTGATGAGCCAAGAGTCTTTCTCCACAGCACGGGGCGTTCTCCAGGCAGGGGCAGGTAGCAGCTACCTTTTGGAATGAATGGAAGCAAGAATGTGGCCAAAACCCAGTAATAGATGGGACCAGAAAATTGAAGGTTACCCTAAGCATAGTGCTTATATAATTTAATCAGGCTAGAGCCAACCTATATGCCATAAGCTGCTCCTCCAAAGAATGATGTTCCTTTATATCTCATCTGGAGTCTGTTGGGAAAGAAGCAATTTAAGTATAATGAGAAAAGTCCTTGATAGTCTTGTGACCACGGGCAAGTCACGGAAACTCTCTTAGCCCCTCTCCTTATCTGTCAAATGACGAGGTTGCTGCAGATGGTCTTGGAAGATTCCTGCTAGCTCAGATTCTGTAACCACATGATAAACTGCACATCTGAGCCTCCATTTACTCATTAGAAAAAGGGGAGAATAATTCCTCTTTATCTGCTTCACTGGGAGGTTGTGAGGATTGAATGTGAAAAGCACATTTTGAATCTAAAAGCACCTGGTGATCAGTGTGTGTGCGCAATATTATCTAATCAAATTCTGTTTTTTTCCCCCCAAATTGATTTTAAAATCATATGTCATGCATTTTCTTTCTCTAATAGCCTCTCATATTATAGTGTTTTTCTAATCTCTTTTCAGTTGCCTCTTGTCTTTTTTCTTCATTTTTAGCCCATTGTAGAACTCTCAAAAGGAGAGTGGTCAGGCGTCCACTCCACTGCTGTGGATTGGTTCTCCCAGGAAAGGAATTTTTATGCTTACACTCAGACTTCAGTCGTGAGCCTCAGGCCCAAACCACACTAATTTCTCAGAAATATCAATACATTAAAATATTTTTTTTTTATATTTTAACAAATGTTGTCTTAGCAAACTCTAAGCAGAACGTCAGTGGGGACCATTCAGGTGGTTTTACTGTCATCAACTTTTTGTTGCTTGTGTAGTGAAAACATAATCATGTAGAAATCACAGTCACCAGCGGCTGCATCTGGAAATGAAGTGGCCTGCCTCTGGTGTATTTATTTAGCTAGCAGGGGGAAGTAAGTGGCTTTGTATTACTGGGGACCTAAGGAGACTTCGTGCTATTTGAACCCCCCCTCCTTCCTGTCCTTCTCCACCCTCCCTGTTTTTTAATTCTCTTAGCAGCCTTTGCATCCTTTTGTGTAGGGTTTTGGTGGGTGATTTAGGGGCTGAGCCATAACAAAGGCATCTGTGGTCCTTGGGCAGGGATTGAAAATTTTCCCTTGTGTGTTCCTGTCCAAGGGCCTCTTTGGGCCCTGAAAGACAACTCCACTTGACTCATCACAAAATAAATACCCTTCAGCTTTGAAGATCAGGGTTTCTGGCTTTAAAAATACATGCATTTAAAAAATTTGTATCAAAAAGTACCCAAGGGTCACCTATGTGCTACAGTCTCTCCTCAGGTTTTGGGTTGAGATTGGTTTTTTTTTTTTTTTGGAGGTGGAGGGGAGTATCCGTGTTGCTTATTTGATATGAGGAGGAGAATTAAAATTTAATTAAGAGTCAAGTACCTGTAAAAAACAGCACACAATCCCCAATTAATTTCTTTATAACAGTGACTTTTGGAGACGTGTTCTGCTGGAATATTCTCTGTATAGAATCAGCTGTTTCTACAACAATAAAATACACATCTCAGTGGGTCTTATCATCCATGTGTGGCCAAAAAATTGAGTACACACTTCCTATTATATTTACTGATTTATAAATTATATACATGTTCAATTACTAGTAATTATTTATTAAAGAACTTACACAAAAATAAAAACTCAAAAAATGAGGTAGATGAAATGATGTTTGAACTAAGAGTCAATGGGAAGCCAGGGGAATTTGTTGAGTAGGGGAGTGGCATAGTCAGATCCGCCTTTTAGGAAAAAGCTATGTAGAAGGTGTGATGTGAGTGATGAGAGGTGCTCTTCTTAGCCTTCAATCGGTTGATAGCATACTCATTGGGGTCAGGCCATGGCTTCCAAAAGGGCCACATCTCCCACTTTGACATAAAATGGGAGGTCTTAACCCTTTCTGTGTCATGGACCCCCTTGGCAATCTGGTAGAACCTCTGGACCTCTCCTCAGAATAAAGTTTTAGAATGATGTATTCATGTTAATGCTAACTCTAGTTAGAGGATTAGTGAAAAATAAAAATGTGATTTTTTTTTTTCTCTCATACAGATTCGTGCACCTTGTCTTAAGAACTAATCTAAAGGGAGATGGGAATAATGTAGCTTAATCAAGGTTAAAAATAGAGAATGTTTGACGTATACTATTTCACAATATATATTGTGTTATTTAATTGGAGTTTCACAAAAATCCTAAGATGTGTCCGTGTTACATGTGTACTTTTATATCCATTTTACAAATGAAGAAACTGAGGTTATGAAGAAGTATGATGATTTATCTAGGGACACGCAGTCAGGAAGTCAGAACTGGGATTTGAACCCAGGTCTTCTAAATCTTAAGCTCATTACTCTTTGCCTTAAACCACGGAAAGTATAATAGATAATGTGATTGGTTGGAAAAGTGTGTATGAAAATTTCATATGTCTTCTTCCTATCAACTACTACTAACATAGTAAGACAAGACAGTTGGGAGCCACAAGCTTCCTATCTATTTTAGAAATCTGTGGTATTTCTGATGAGAATCTATCAATTATCACGGGATTATAAATTTAAAGCTGGTTATGGACCTTAGGGAACATCAAATCAACCCTCCCCATAGCCTATTGTGTGGCGCTCATTGGGAAAAAGTGGCATGTCTGGGATTTGAATTCAGGTCCTCAACTCCACACTATGTTCTTTATAAACTGCCGTACTATCATCTTCTGATTTCTTCTACAAATACTTGAGATGATCTTCTTTCGTTGGATCTGTCATAAAGCTCTTTGTGTATGTAAGATTGTGTTTCTTTCAACTGCTAGATAATGGTGAAGTAGATGTACTATTTGAACAACTGTGCCAAAAAAATACTGATAATCAACACCACCAACATTGTAGGTAGTATTACTTTTTTTTTGGTGGGCCAGTAGGAATCTGATTGTTTTTTGGAAGGAGTGGTCAATAATTTGGATGAAGGTATGCTTATCAAATTTTTAAGTAATCATGCCTTATTATACTTCCTTTGTGAAAGACAACGTTCCAATAATGGTATCAGTTGAAACAATTGATAGATAACTGTTTGATTTCTCTTCTTACTGGTTAGATGTGGAGAATATCACTCTCAGTGGGATTTATGTATGCACTGTGGAAGTTGAGGCCTGGGTTAAGTTCATGTGGTTGGTTTGGTGACACTTGGGTCAGTCTTGTATAGTCTGTTTTTTTTCTTTTTCTCGTATATAAAGCGAAGATCATTTAAAAAGATCCTCTATCTCACAGGGACTGCTTTTTGAACTTACTTTATTTTTTAAAAAGCAGCTAGGTAGTGTAATGGATAGAGCACCTGGCCTGGAGTTAGGAAGGTTCATTTTCATGAGTTCAAATTTGGCCTCAGACACTTACTAGCTGTTTGACCCTGAGCAAGCCACTTGACCCTGTTTGCCTCAGTTTCCTCATGTGAGCTAGAGAATGAAATGGCAAATTACTACAGCGTCTTTGCCAAGAAAACCCCAAATGGAGTCGCAAAGAGTAGAACGCAACTGAAATGACTCGAAAACAAAGATTTTAAAACACTTTTCATTTATGCCTTTTAGTTTTACACTCAGTCATTTGTGGATATCCTCCCTGCCCTACCACCCAGTGAGCATTCCCGTGTTAAATTTTTTAAATCAAATATTAATTATTAAAAATTAATACACGTTAATTTTTCTCCCACCCTCCCCCATTGGAAAGAAAAACAAAGTGCTTGAAAAAATATTCCTAGTCAAGCAAAACAGATTTCCCACATTGGCCCTGTCAAAAAAAAAAAAAGTCTCATTTTGCATCCTAAGTCCATCACCTCCATATCAGGGATTGGATGACTTGCTTCATCACCATTCTTCTAGAGTTGTAGGTTGTTTGGTCAAAATTGTTTGTCTTTAGTTGTTAATATGTAAATTGTTCTGGCCCTGCTCACTTCACTCTGCATCTGTTTATAAACATGTTTCCATGTTTCTCTGAAACCATGCCTCTTGTGGTTTCTTACCATACAATAGTATTTATTCCATCGCAATCATAAAACAGAATTTGTTCAGCCAGTCCCCCATTGATGTGATGAACCTTCCCTCGTAACGAAGAGAAACAGTTAAGCAAAGCCCGTCCATACAGTGACTCTAGTCTTGGAGCCATCATCTCCCACTCTGGTCGATCTCCTACTCTGCCTAAAGGCTGGGAGATGTGTCTTCATCCTTGCATCAAGGCCAAGGTTGATCATTCATTAATTACGCAGTATGTAATCTATCTTAGTGTTCTTTTTGTTTGTTATTGGGGACTGCTTTTATTTTGGAGTTGGGAATTGAGGTGTTCTTGGTAAAATCCCTATTTGTAAAGGGGAATAAGAAGTTATTTGCAGAGTGGATATGGAGAAAAACATCCTACTTAAGTCTCTCACTTTAGTGACATTTTACAGCATTACTGAGGGGCTATGGGCTGAACACTGAGGGGAAGGTATGTAAATGGATACTTCATGGTTGTAATTGGAAGGCATATCATTTGATCTCAACTGTGTAATGGGGAAAATACATTATTATCATTCTTTGGAAGACTCTGATCCTAAATGGTAAAACATGCCCTATAAAAACATTTCTCAATAAATGTCAGAATTACAGCAGAAAGAACTCATCATACCCAGTAAATATCTTGTTCTCCCTCCCTCTCATTAGCAAAGTCCTATTCAGCCTCACTGAAATATGGAAGCAAGAACTCTGAACCCTCTTTAAACTAAGGCCTTATATCTGAAATGTAAGGTAGTGCAGAATTTGTCGTTTACCACGAACTCACATATTTGTAACCGAGGGAACTGTTTTCTTACCTAAATAAATCTTCACCTTGATAATTCTGACATGTTAAGTGTTTCTGAGGAGGGGATTTTAAACCTGTGAAGAGGGGCTGAGATTTGTAGGTTTGTTTTTATGTGTATGGTCACTTTTAGATTATATGCATTAACGGGGAAGACTGGGATCATTAATGGGACTCCTTGAAATAGTAGGACGTTTTTAAAAATGGCTTCTGTTTGTCCTTGTAATCTGATCCCCTTGGAACATCACTGAAATGGGAATGTTTAGGTCCCCAAGCAAATACACGAGAAAGTCCTTCAAGTGTAAAATAAATACATATATAATGTACTTGTTGATATTTTCTGTCTGCCTTTGGAGCCAGAAAAGGGATTTAAGGAGTGATAAAGGTTCCCTTGACCTAGTTTTTTACCCACTTTCCTTATGCCTCACTCAGGATATCAGGGCAATTAACTCTTTACTGGCTAATTGTAGTTGGGGCTTGTAGCGTGATCTTTTGTCAAAGCACTTTGGAATTCTTTAGGAATATATTTTTTAAAAATGATTATTTCAACTCTAAACCTAAATAATGAAGAATATCCTAATCACACATTAACAAAAATTATGTGAAATCAAATTATTATTGTTTATGTCTTTGTGAACTTTTGTATGTTCTCCCCACAACCATTTTTGCTGCTACTATTTATGCATTTGCAGTTAGCAAGTGTCTGTCTGTGTGTGTATATATGTTGTGTGTATCTCTATGTCCATATGTGCATAGATATATACACATATGATTATATTAAATAAATTAATATGTAATTGTGTAGCTTTGTGCATGTACTCAGATATATGTATACCTATATACACGTTATATATATGATTATATTAAATTAATATGTAATTGTGTACACACACACCCATATATATATATACACACACACGTATGCTATGTTCTGCTTTCTGTTCTGACCTCTCATGTAACTCCCTATTTCTTCGTATTCCTCATATTGCTCATGACAAATAAATATCATGTTATATTCCTATACTGTAGTTTTTTCAGCTATTCTTTAATTGCTGGGACATTTGGATTATTTCCAACTATTAAATAATATTGCCAGGAATGTTGTTGTTGTTTTAAGATAGATCTTCTCTACACTCCTGCCCCCACTGTCCAAAATATCCTTCAAGTAAAGTAGTCCTAGTAGTGAGATTAATGACTCAAATACATGAACAATTTCGTAGGTCATTTTGTCTAATTCCATGTTGCTTTCCAGAAAAATTGTTCTCATTCCCAGCTCCACCAGCAGCATAAGAATAACCTGGTTTTTTGGGGTTTTTTTGTTTTGTTTTGTTTTGTTTTTGGGCAATTGGTTTTAAGTGACTTGCCCAGAGTCACACAGCCAGTACATTTCAAATGTTTGGTCTGAGGCTGGATTTGAACTCGGGTCCTCCTGACATCAGGACCAATGCTCTATCCACTGGGCCACCTAGCTGCCCCGAGAATAACCTGTTTTTATTAAGATCCCTCAGTACTGAATTTTATTTGTAACCATCTTTACCAATTTAAAAATTTTTATTAATTTTTTTTACATCACCTCTTGATCTCCTCTGTATCCTTCCTCCTCACTTAAAACAAAATATTTTTTTAAAAAGAAAAAAAACATCCTTTGAAACTGATTAACATCAAAAAATCTATTGTTTGATGCAGTAGTGCTCACCTGTAGATCTTGACCCCCTGCAAAGGGTCGGGGTGAGTTTTCTTTTCATATAAAGATATGAAACACGATCTTTGGGATCGTGTTTTTTCTTTTTAATTTCTCAAGCTCGATTTTAATTGTTGCGTGGTTGCTCTTTCTATTTACGTGGTTGGAGTCATGCATACTGTTTCCTTGGCTCCCCTTCATTTTGTATCAGTGATTATCTCTATTCGTTGTACTCACTGTTTCATGGTAATATTCTGTTACATTGAGGTAATAGTTGTTTGATTATTAATAATTTAATTAATTTAATAATTGTTTAGTTACACCTTGGTCGGTAGGATCTACTCTGTTTTCAGTTCCTTGCTACCAAAGAAAGTTCCTCTATAAATATTTTGGTCTATCTGTAGCCTTTCTTTTTTGTCATTGATCTATTTTTTTTTTTTTGGTGTCAATTTACGAAGTATAAAGTGGCATCTAATTTGTATTTCTCTGATTTTGGAGCAGTTTGAACACCTTTTCACATTATTTATCATACATATTTCAAGACCTACCTATTTGTAATCTTTTGAGCACTTACCTACTGCAGAATGAATCTTATTCATATATTTGTGTCAATAATTAGAGATGTTAAATGTCAGATTTTTTTTGGTCAGAAGTGCGTTTTTTATTATCTAGAAATAAAGAGCTTTTGTACAACAAGAATAAATTGATCTGTAATAAGGAGGAAAGAAATCTATTGGGGAGGAAAATCTTTACCAGAAATATTTCTGATAAGTCTGACATCCACAATCTTACAAAGGACTTACATAACCTCATATGAGTCAAGTGCATTCCCCAGGAGATAAATGGACAAAGGACATGAACAGTTAGTTTAATAACCTTTTGTAATTATCCCTTGTTGAATTATCAGCTGACTGCAACAGCAGGCTGCTGTGACTTCCGGGATTTTCTTTATGGAGCCCTGAGCCTTAAAAAGAATTGTTTAGGCATTGGATAGGTCCACAGTCAAAACGATATTTGAAGCAGTGCTCACAAGTAACCAGAAAGTTGTTCTCCTTCCTTTTTCTCAGAATTTTTCCCTGCCTTCTGCTTTTATCAGTCTGAGAATTGGGGTGAAATACCAACTTAAGAATGACTACAATAAGCTTCCTTAGTTTATTTAAGTTAATTAACTTATTTAAGTTAATTAACTTCTCTGGACCTCAGTTCCTCATCTGTTCAGTGAGGAGGTTGGACCAGAATCTGGGGTGCTCCATCTTTTTGTGTCTCGACCTCTCTGGTGGTCTAGGGAATCCTAGAATATTTTTTTAAAAATGCATAGAATAAAACAGCAGGATTGCAAAAGAAACCAATTATATTGAGGTAGTTATCAAACTATTTAAAAAACAAAACAACTCACAGGCCTCAGTTTAAGAACCCCTGGACAAGATGGCATCCGAGGTCGTTTCCAGCCATATTAAAAAAAAATGTAGTAAGCCACCACCCTCCTTTTTATGTCTGAAAAAGTGGCAAATAGTTAAGCACCATATTTAGAAGGATAATTCTTCCTGTTCTTAGGAGGATAATTCCTCTTTAAGATTACTAATTATTGAAATATTTCTCCCTGCATTTGAGGCCTTTTTTTTTTTTAAAGTTTTCATCAAGCTGACCACGCTTTATGAACGGGCAACAATGATTCATAATCAACAAGCTAAGGAGACTGAGCAGACACATGTCGAGTTTACTGGTGTAATCCAATAAAACTTGAAACAAAGTTAATCTGATATGTACTTAATGGTACACATAATCATTATTGTGCTTACATGGTAATGAGGCACAAATGGGAAGCAGTTCCCATAAATGACTGTAATTAGCATAACTTTGACACAGCCAAACCAAATTTTTAGTTTTTCTTTTTTTGCTTTTACTTCTCCAGTATCTGCAACCAGGCCAGTGTCAACAGTTTCCCCTGAGGTCATGTATTATTTATATGATCCCCATCTTTATCACCATTCCCTCCTTCCCTCCTGCCTTCTTTCTTCCCTTATTTTCCACAGAGCTGAGATCCCTTATCCTTCTTTCTCTGTCAGAGTCCCTCTCTGGTATAAGTTTAGCTATCAAGGGCATTGTTGGGTCAGCAAAAAATTTTCAGTGATAAAGTTAGAGATTAAGGGTTGTTAACAGTCACCCTGCTTACAATACTGGGGATGGAAGCTGGGGTGGGATGGAAAGAAGGTACAGGTGAGAAGGTGTTTGGGGCTCTTCACTTCTCCACCTTTTCAATTTGGGGAAATGAGGCAGTGAGGGATTCAACTGAAAGGAGTTGGGTCTAGTCTATGAAGGATTTTTTTGATTTTTTATGGAACTTCCTACGTTGGGCCACAGAGCTGATTCTCAGTTCTGTTTATCTAGCTTTAACCTCTCTCTTGACGAATAATCTTGCATATCTATAGCCTATTAGTGGATACCCCAAACTGGATGACTCTTAGCTACCTTGAATGCAACATATCTATGGTAGAACTCTTTATCCTTCCTGACAAACCCCTCTCCTCATCCCATATTCCCTTTTACTCTCAAGGATACCGCAATCCTCCCAGTCACATAGCCTCACAGCCAAGGTGTTATCTACCACTTTTCACTCATGGTGACTCTATATAAGTCAAATCAATTATCAAGACTGTTCCTTTCTCCTTTCACACCATCTCCTGTACCCATCATCCTGGTGTTATTTTATTTTTTATTTGTTATTTTATATGTTATTTATTTATATTTTATGTGTGATTTATTACCCATCATTACCTCAAACCTATTTCAATTGCATTCTGCCACAGTGCTTCTTCTGGAATTAGGTCTGACTGTGCCACAACCCCAGCACATAGCAGAGTGTCTGGCTGTAGAAAGCACTTAATAAATAAATGCTTGTGGACTGTACCTTCTTCCCTCCTTCCACCCATTAAAGCACATTGACATTCTGGGCCTGCCTTTAGGTATTGTGTAGTTTTTAGTAGCAAGAAATGTCACCCTCCAAGGTTCTTTCCCTCCATCCCCCCAAAAAACCTGCCACTCTCTATAACTTAAGAGGATTGAAATGTTTTTAAGGGAAATAGAATCTTTCATTTCAGGGATAAAAATAAAAATCCTAAAAATGCAGGAGAATTAACACCCCAGTGGTTTAGTCTGTTAATGGTATTATACTCTTTCCATGGTTAGAGGGAAAGGGCTAGAAATCCGGAAACCTGGCTGCCTGAAGGATGGGAGTGGATCCCACTGAAAAGGAAAAGGGAGCCAAGGTGGGACTAGAGGTGCAGGCAAGATAAAACAGCTGGATCTTTGAAAAATTGAAGTTATTTTCATCCTTGGACAAAGCAGCTGCATGCATAAGTACTTCAGATAACTTAGTGGAATGTTCAGTCCAGCATGTACTTGACCAGGAATCCAAGGTAGAACACAGTCATCCCTCCTGCCTTGGCTTAAAGACCTCTCATGAAGGGTGACTCTTCACCTCTGGAGGCATCCTGTTCCACTCTGGTGTTGCAGTCATGTTAGAAAGTTTTTGTTTACATGAAGCTAAATTTTGCCTCTTTGCAACTTCTTCCCATGGCTCCTAGTTCTGACCTCTAGGACCAAGCAGCACAATTGTATTCTTCCCACCCCCCACCTCATTTTGTAGTGTTTCAGATACTTGGAGATAGTTATCACACCTCCAAGTCTTGTGTTCTCTGGGCTGAACATTCTAAGTTTCTATAGCTGTGTTTTGTTTTTATTTTGTTTTTTGGGGTGACTTGCCTAGGGTCACACAGCTAGTGAGTGTTATGTGTCTGAGGCCGAATTTGAACTCGGCTCCTCCTGACTCCAGGGCCGGTGCTCTATCCACTGCACCACCTAGCGGCCCCCCTACAGCTGCTTCTGTATGATACAAACTTTGAACCCCTGACCAAGCTGGTTGGTTTCATGAATGCTTTCCAGTTTATCAGTGCCCCTCCGAAAATTCCTTGATGCCCCTATTTCCATATCATTGATCTCACTAGTGAAGGTGAACTCCCAGAGGGGAAACATTCTCAACAAAAGCAGATTCTGCTCTTCAGTTTCTTGTCTTTAGAGAGTTTCCTGGGAAGACTGGCAGGGGTGGGGTGGATATGGGTGGATATTTAAGTGATTTGTCCAAGCTAACACTGGCCAGTGCGTGTCAGAGGCAGGAATTTTGAACCCTGATCTTCCTGACTGAGGCCAGCTCTGTAGTGCTACACTGCCTCTCACGATTGTGATAAGCATGGAAAATCCCAGGCACAGATGGCTACTTTAGCTCTCTTGGAAAGTTCGTAAGAGTTGTGGTTTTGTTTTTGCGGGGGGAAGGGGGAATAATTGCTCAACTCCGAATGATTTAATGCTACCGTATTAAATGTTCAAATATGTACACAAATCATTCTGTCATTTTTCCTATTAAAATATGTATGAATTTGGAGAAGGCAGCTTTCAGAGCTGCCCCACCATCTATGCCTTAATAATCTCAGCTCTAGTTTCCAGTCATCAGATGTCTGTTTACAGAAAATACTACCAAGTACTCCTCCAAATACGAGGCTTAGAAAAACCAAGGAAGAGAGAGCTAGAATTTAGTACAGCACTTTCAGAAACCCTGCTGGTTATACTTCACATCCAGTTTGATTTATTTCAGGCCTTCTGCATATGCTAATGACTTACTTTTACATATTATTCCCTTTTTGGTGGGAGATAAAATATTCCAAATGATAGAAATGGAAAAGTTCAACTAGTTTAGTCCTGCAGGAACCATTCTGGGTGAGCCTTTTGTAGCAAGGGAGTATTTTCCTAAAATGGATTTTTCTTCATAAATAGCTCATGTATCATACCTTTCATAGGATTTAGAATTTGTAGGCACCTTGGAGTACATCCATCTAACCCAGACCTCTCATTTTATAGAGAAAGAGCTGAGGCCAATAGAGGTTAAGTGACTTGTCCAAAGTCACGCATCTGGTGACTGAGGAAAAAACTCAAACCCCCAGTTCTTCCTAATTCCAAGTCCACCAATCTCTTCATTAGACCATGATGTCTCTCACAAAGTCTTTGAGTATCTCAAAATAGGAGGATCAGCCCCAGAAGTCAGAACTGGGAGAAATGGTGAATGAAAAAGCTATGTGTCAGGCACTTAGCTAAACCCTAAGGATACAAATGTAAGATAGCCCTTACACTTACAGAGCTGACATCCAAAGATGGCATATATTGGGTAGTGGTAGTCAGGGAAGAGAGAGATGATCTGGGGAGAAAAGCAGGTTGGTTTGCAGTTGTATACAGCAGTCATTTGACATTCCTCTCAGCAAACAAAGGTCCTGTTAACTTTGTTACTGTTCCAATAAGAGCTGGAGGGGCCAAGGGCCTAGAAGAAGTCAGAGGGGTGCAGCAGCAGGCAGATTGCCACAGTGGAAGATAGAATGGTTTGGTGTCTGAGGCCAGCTAGCAGATCAAGTGAGCTTGCTAAGTAGGCTGGTATGTTCTTCACCCAGCCCTAGGGTGAGAGCTCCAAAGATGAGTGGATTAGCCTTCCCCAGGTATTGATGGGCTTGGATTCTTCATAAATCAGACACAAGAGCTAGGCTTACTAAGAGGAAAAAAAATAAAAGTGAGACATAGGGAGAAAATGTCCTGATTATTCGAGCGATCCTAAAGTAAAATGGGCTATCTTGGAAGTAGTAGCTTTCCCTTCAATATGGCAGTTTCCAGACAGTCAGTTTATAAACATTTGATAGTGCTCGAGCACCCTGTCTATTAGAGGAGACAGCCTGTAACAACTATGTACAAACAAGATACACCCAGCAGCAGAGGGAAGCTGCTAGGAATAAAGGGGATTGGGAAAGGCTTTCTGTAGATGGTGAGTTTTTAGTTGGGACTTAAAGGAAGCCAGGAAAGCCAGAAGGCAAAGATGAGGAGGGAGAGTGTTCCAGGCATGGGATCCATCAGTGAAAATGCTTGGGGAATGGAATGTCTTTTTTTTTTTTGGTGAGGCAGTTGGAGTTAAGTGACTTGCGCAGGGTCACACAGCTGGTAAGTGGCAAGTGTCTGAGGCTGGATTTGAACTCAGGTCCTCCTGACTCCAAGGCCAGTGTTCTGTCCACTGTGCCACTCAGCTGCCCCCGATGGAATGTCTTGAACAGGACAGGAAGGAGGCCAGTGTCACTGGATGGAATAGTAAGGGATTGTGTGTGTGTGTGTGTGTGTGTGTGTGTGTGTGTGTGTGTGTGTGT
>NW_020954652.1:15804003-15890524 GCF_900497805.2 Vombatus ursinus
GTGTGTGTGTGTGTGTGTGTGTGTGTGTGTGTGTGTGTGTGTGTGTGGACTGCCAAACACCTGGATGGCAAACCATGTTATGGTGGGAATTCTTCAAGAAATGGTTTGGCTACTAAAGATCCTTTCTGTGATTTCAACAAATATTTGTTAAGTGGTAATCTGTGGGAGATAGAAAGATAAGCAAAGAGCTTACATACTAGCAGGAGAAAGAAGGTGAAGACAAATAACTAAAACAAAGCAGAATGTGAAAAAAACGCTCAGGGAAAGTAGACAGTGTGCAGAGAAAGGCAAGATTACTGGCTGAGAATATCTCAGGAAATTGACATTCAAAAGAATCTTGACCTCACCAAGATCCCACAGGTAAGTATAAAGCAAGATGGCCTGTATCTGAAGCCCAGGCCTTCTCGCTAGGGCTCTAAATGTTAGTTGAGCAAGTGGAGACTTTTTTTTGTAATAGAGTGTGATTTACTTTGGAAATCAGAGTGAGATTTAAAAACCACTGAATTAATTTGTATCGAGTGTGTGAATATTAAGTTCCCGTCATGGACCTGGAACTGGTAAAGGGTAAGAAGGGGTACAAAGTAGAAACAGATCAAGCCCCTACCCTACTTCAGAGTCCCAAGGCATGTGTAGGAACCACCCTGGTCAGGGTGGTGAAGTGTAGACTAGACAGAACAGAGAGTGTAAGGCAATTCACTGCATTTTCCAGTTATCAGGGAAGATGTTTTGAAGGAGGTGGCTTTTAAGCTGGGACTTGAAAGAGACAAAACTTTGGTGGTGGTGGGGCATAAAGGAAAGGTGAATGGAAGAGCAGGGCTTACATGATTTAGTGAAGATTAGATAACTAAATAAAGGTAGATGTTATTGAAATACACCCAACATCGAAGGATACCAGCTTTAGAACACCCAAAAGAAAACAAGTATTCTTCTGGGGGAGGGGAGGGAGCACTAATATTGGTGAGACAATGATGCTTTATTCTGAATCATAACATCATAAAAAAGTTTGATTCAACATTTGTACTTCTGCTTGCCCATTAGATGTTGTGGCTTGTCAGGACTTGCTTGTGAGTCAGCAGTTTGTGGGTTTGGTTTTTAACAACCATGTGCAATGATCCCTCTCCCCATTCATTCCAAATGTAATGGAATAGCTTGGTGAAAATGTTGCTTATTAAGTTTTCTTAGTGAAGTTGGATGTAGGGCAATGGTAAACTTAACAATTTTTTAGCCTTTGAAGGTAGAGAATTAATATTTGATGGGAAGGTGTGGTGTTTATTCCTTAATTTGCCTAAATAAATTAAAAAACAAGCATTGACAGAACCGTCACCCGCAGATAATGACCCAGAGAGGAAAGCCAACAGATGAGGGAAAAGAAACATAACTACTTAGCACTCTGACTAAATGTTGAAATTATAGCACGATAAAGATAAAAACGGCTCAATATGCGAATGGATTTGTTCCACAATTATGATTTTATACGTTGGCAGCGATGTCGACCAAGAAGTGAGTTCTGTTGTTTATGTGCCATAAGGATTTGATAGTGCTGGCTAAAGCTGAAAATTGGCTAATCGCAAACTTAATTAAAACGAGCAGCTAAGAAATGATATTTACTAGGTTAGATTAGCTTTCAAGTATTGGTGCCCTGAAAAGAGGACTGGATTTGGATCTAGATTCCACCAACAGCTTTGCTAATTATTTTGTGTGTGGCCTTGACCAGTTTTCTCATCTCTCAAATGGAAGGATTTGACTAGATCAGGGATTCTTAATCTGCAGTCCGAACTTCTAAAAAAAAAAAAAAATTTGATCAACTGTATTTTGACATAATTGTTTTCCATAGTAATCCTTTTATTTCACATATTTGAAAACGTTGCTGTGATAAAGGCTCCCTTGAGTTCACCAAACTGCAGAGGGGATCGTGATACCCAAAAGATTAAGAATCCCTCAAGGTCCCTTCCAGTTCTCTATCCTTTTATTCCCATAATCCCATTTTCATCTGTAGTCTTAATGTTAGGATTCCAAAAGTGAAATTGTCTCTACCCTCAAGGAGCTTATTATCTAATTTATTGTTCAGCCTGACTCTTCGTGACCCCATTTGGGGATTTCTTGGCTGTGTTACTAGAATGATTTGCCCTTTCCTTCTTCAGCTCATTTTGAAGATGAGGAAACTGAGGCAAACAGAGTCAAGTGACTTGCCCAGGATCACTCAGCTAATAAGTGTCTGAGGGCAGATTTGAACTCAGGAAGATGAGTCTTTCTGACTCCAGGTGGGGCACTCTATCCGCTGCGCCTACCACCCAGCTGTAGTGGGAGAGGTAAAATTGGCCTTTAAATGCCATAAGTATAAGTACAGTAGGAGTAACATTAGAGGTGCAAGGTTCTATGAGGGATAACAAAAAGGGATTTGTCATACCTTGAAGTTGCTGAATATTTAAAGAATAAATAATTTAATTACAATAATTGAATTTAACATGTGGTTGTTTTAATATCACCCAGAAGACACTTGTTATTAGAATGCAAACTTTGTCTCGCTTTTCCACATTATTAGTATTTTGCCTCCCGTAACCTTCCAACCCACCAGTATCTTAATCTAAAGTAGAGATGAAAATACAGGAAGAATTTAGTGGTAATATTACATTTTAGTTATTCTACTCAAAAAAAGGGGGTTATCTCTTTAATGGCAGTGAAGACTGAACTTTGACCTGGCTTCTGGACTTAAGGAGTACGCTCAGGAGTGCCTTGGGAGGTTTTTGGAATATCTGCTGGATCAGTGGAAGGACTGCCACCTCCTTCATCATGTATATTGCTATTTAGGGAATCTGACACTGCTTAGTGCAGAGATCTGATGGGATCACAGAGGAAAAGAGGTGGTGTGGTTGGACATAATGCATGATTAAAGTCCTATCAGATAGGAATGGGCTAATAGTGGTGTGAGGACTTTCTGCATTTTTAAAGGTTGAGATCCTTTAACTGTTCTTACTTACCCTCTAGGTTTGGAGATCATTATCCAAGTGGTGATCACATTTCAGGATCTTTGAAAATCAGATAGAACCTTTAAATTTTTTTTAAATATTGAAATGCTTAGTTTTTGTCATATCACTAGTTCTTTAAAAATAGATTTTGTAAAATTGAAAACAATGTACCATTGTTGGAAGGATTAACTAATGAAATGGATTACCTATATGTTGATTTTTTGCCTCATAAAGATCCTGCAGCAGGCTTGTTAACTAGTCACTAAAATACAGAGAAGAATCTCAATGCAATATCTCCAATCTATTTGACTTATTAGATGATTTTTGTTAGCGGAAAGAGTTTCCATACCAGCAAATTAAGATCCTTGACATTTATTAGGGCAGCTAGGTGACTCAGTGGATGGAGTACCCAGCTTGGAGTCAAGAAGACTTAATGAGTTCAAATCCAGCCTCAGATACTTACTAGCTTTATGACTCTGGACGAAGTCACCCTGTTTCCCTCAGTTTCCTTATCTGTAAAATGAGCTGGGCAAGGAAATGGCAAACCACGCCAGTATCTTTGCCAAGAAAACTCCAAATAGGGTGATGGAGAGTCAGACGTGACTGAAATGGTGGAAAAACAGTGACATTAGTTGATGAATCCTTGGTGGCATAGTGGATAGAATGTCAGGCCTGGAGCAAGGAAGACCTGATTATAAACTTGGGCTCTATTTCTTATTATCTATGTGACCCTCATCAAGTCACTTAATCTCTGTGATCTCAGTTTCCTCATCTGTAAAATGGAAATAACTATAGCATATAGCATAACAATGACATGGTGGTTGTGAGAATCAGATGAGATATTTATAAATTTCTTAGCAAAGTGGTAGCCATTGGTGTTATTTTAGCTGTTATTTACCCTCTAGTGACATAAAAGGGATTGATTTTCTTTGAATATATTGGACTTGATGTCTTTTGGCAGTGTGAGTAGCTCCAAATAAGATTGATATGTTGGGAAACAGTGGATATATGGGAGTTAGAGCAGTGGTCTCCTGAGATGAATTTCTTAAAGCTTTCACACAGTGTATATGAAAAATAGCATTAGTCCATTTGGCTCCTTTTTCACCAGTAGTCAGTCATTCAATCAACAAGCATTAATTAAGCTCTTACCATGTGCCAAACATTGTTCTAAGCAAAGGGACACAAAGAAAGACAAGCCATTCAAACCATTCTTGGCCTTTTTTCAACTTGGGTTTTATTGTTATTATTTGTAAGACTCTTGGTCATACCTTAAGCCTCCATCCCCTCCCAGCAGCTCGCGCGCGCACGCGCGCACACACACACACACACACACACACTCACTCCTGTTAATTCTTATTTACCAATTATAGTTCATGATGTCTCAGGTTTAGAGCTGGAAGGGATTTAGAAGTCCTTGGGTCCAACCCCTGTATTTTACAGATGAGGAGGACCGTGAAGTGACTTGAAGTGAAGATCAAAGAGATAATAAGCCCACCAAATCTAGGGAAGGACAGAGGATAAAAACCTGGGGAAGGGGGTGAATGGGTGATGGGAAGCAGTAGGAATTATAGAAACTCTTCTGGATTATTTTTTCAACAGTTATTCATTTAAAGGAACTCAAATTAACACCATGTTTTCCTACTGTTCTAATATTTGGTAGAGTCAATGGATCTAAGATAATTTATACTTAAACTAAACCTAATCAAAAAACTCCCAAGCAGTCATCAGGTTTCTTCTGGAAGACCTGGCAAATTCCCTAGCCTAGTTAGTACAGCTAGGACATGAGACACCATCTCTGGAAATCCATGTTGAGAAGCTTTTCCGTGCTTCAACCCTAAAGATTTCTCTTGGTCTTCTCCCCATTGCCTCACTGCTTTGGCAGTCAAATTAGAGTTAAGTCTCACCTCTCTTTCCAAATTATAACTCCTAGACCGCTACGATCCCTCCCTCATTTTTTTTTCTTCTGCACGACAGAAACCAATTATTTTATGGCATATTCTGGAGTCTCACCTCCATACTGGTCACCCTCTTATGGATCCACTCTAGCTTGTTGAAGTCTTTCCTCAAAATTAGGACTCATGATGGCTTAAGGAAGAGTACAGGGAAATAATAGTTTCTTTGTTTTGGATACTATCCTCCTTGTTATGTAGCCTAGCAAAACGTTAGTTTTTTTAACTGCAACGTCACACTGTTGACTCATTGAGTTTGTAGTGTTACTCAACTCCCCAGATCTTTTTCTGTGATGCTGTGGATAGAGCACTGGGCCTGGAGTCAACAGAACATGAGTTCAAATCCAGCCTCAGACACTTAGTGTTTGTTGCTGGGCAAGTCACTTAACCTCTGTCTGCCTCGGTTTCCCCATCTGTTAAATGGTGATAATAGTAGCACCCATCTCCCAGAGTTATTAGGAGGATTAAATGAGATAATATTGAGATGATATTTGTAAAGCACTTAACAGTGCCTGGCACATTGTAAGAGTTATATAAATGCCAACTATGATTAGCTGTTATTATTTGTTGATGTCTGCTATGTGCACACTGTATTTGTGAAGTTACTTAATCAGTTTCTAAATATAAAAATTCATAACTGCCTTTGTGAAGTCTAATTTTGGTCATTTTGACTCCTTTTTTTGTTTTGTCAAAATCTTGATTTAATATTCTACAAATGTGACAGATGTGCAATCTATGCCTTCAGGGTCCATTGATAAATCTCCTGTAGCAAAAGGCTAGGGGCAGATGTATCCCTGGAATACTAAACAATAGATCTTTTAAGTCACAGCTCATTCCAGCTCTTTGTGTCCAGTCATTCAGTTAGTTTTAAATCCACTAGCTCAATTTTGTCCCTAAGAATATTGTTAAGAATAATAAGACTCTTTCAAGTACCTTGCTGAAATCTAAGTAATTACGGCTACAGTATTTACCTGTTCTACCACTAGGATTACCCTATCAAGTGAAATGAGGTTAGTCAGACATATTTTGTCTTGATGAGCCAGGTTGACTTTTAATGATCATTTCCCTTTCTGATTGCTAAAGATCATCCCATTGTTAATGTATTTTAATTTTGCAAAGGATAGAAGTCAAGCTCATTAAGCTTCAGATGCCTCCCTTTTTATCTTTAATGAAACTCCGGACAAGTTTTCCATTCTCCAATCCTGAAGCACCTTTCACCTTCTTCAAGAGCTTTCAGAGGTCAAGAGAGTAGCCGAGCAGATCCAACTGCTGCCAGTTCATTCTGGTATCCTAGGATTTGGAGTCTAGAGATTTGAACTCATGGAGAACAGCTTGGTCTGTCTAACTTGTCTCCTTCCTCACCTTGGGTCTTCAGTCCTTGCTGATTTTTGTCTTTCCAAGTTCAAACTTTATTCTCCTTGGAAGAGAAAACAGAAGCAAAAAAAGAGGAGATTTGCTCAGTTCTTTTCAGAGCTGTCTGTTATCAAGATTCTGAGATCTTTAAGAGACTCTTAACTTTTGCCTGTATTCCCAGGCCTAGTATAAAATGGTTTGTGATAGATTGATCATCCCAACCACCGAGACAATGAGTGGGAATTTACCCCAAGATTTCATTATAATACCATTTGGCTCTATAGTCAAATAGTTTGGTTTTGTTATTTGGAGATTATACACATCTGGCTTTATAGAAGCAAAGATGTGTTATTTTTAATTATAGTGAGTTGTATATGCATCTAAAATCTGAAACTAGCTAATTTCAAAATTAATCAAAATAAACATCAAAGAACCACAATAATATAGAGAAGAGTTCTGTTTGTAATTGGAACCCCCAATCCTAATTCGACAAATGATCAAATTTCTTAACACATAGACATATTACCCAAGCTATTTTTATATGAAGAGGATACAGGGTGAAAGCCAAAGTATAGTGAGGAAGAAGATGCAGCTGGTGCTAAAAAAAAAAAAAAAAGTATCCCTCTCTGGCCAGTCCGGTGAAGTCTTATTATGTAAAATGTGAATTTTACTGATAGAATGAAGCAGTTCCAATTCTGTCTCTGTCCTGCTCTCTACTGACCCTAGGATAAACTGCAAACTCTTCTGTGTCGTCATTGCGTCCCAACCCATCTTTTCAGGCTTTGTTACCCATTTTCCTCTCACGTACATTTTTCTAGTCAAACTGACTAACTTGCGTTTCCTGTGTCATCACTGTGCCTGAAATGCTCTCTCCTCATCCCTGCGTCTTGGAACCCCACTTCCCAGCTTGGCTGAGGAGCCATTTCCTTAGTTAACACTTCCCCCTTCTTCCCCTCCCCCCACCAAGTGCTTTCTGTTTACTTTGTGTACAAACTCTTACCTTTGTATTTGACGTATCCCCCCAGTAGCTCCTTGAGGACGGGAACTATCTCATTTTCCTTTATATTCCCAGCACAAAACTCAGTGAGTGATATACAGGAGGTACTTGGGACATTTGTATTGAAGTGAAGCAAGAGAGAGAGTAATTCCAAAATTTATGTATGAGACTTTTCTTCCCCCTCTGTTCTGCCATGTTTCAGTCTTTACTTTGAATAAGCCACCTACAAAATAGTTGTTCCTGAAATGTCTTCCATTATTGGAACGTAGTTGAGTCTCTTGTGTTACCCAATTGGTAGCTCCTTGGTTAGTGCATCTCTCCCCTCCTCAGATCATCTTGTCTTTCTTTTATCGTTGTACATGTTGTATGCTACTAGTGGAATGTAAACCTTTTGAGGACAGAAAGTTCTCTTTTGTCATCATGTACAAAGCACAGTGCTTTGTTCGTAGCAGCATTTAACAGATGTTTATTGAATTGAATTATGAGCCTCGAGTAGAGCCTGGCGAATTGTAGGCAAGGCTTGTGGATTAGATTATCATCACTTGGATACAATTAGGATTGTATTAGTAAGTACATACCTTGTTCAAGCCACTCAATTTCCGAATCATATTCCTGGCTAATGAAGACAAGTAGATGGATTGTAAATGGGAGCTATTAATTGTGAACAGCCATTAAGGCGTTGGTGAACTTCAGCTGTAGAGTTAATAGCGGAGGGCGAAGAGGTGAGAAAGAAAGAGACCCTGGCCTGATGAATAAAGGGGTGGGATGGAAGGACCTGTGTGTTTTAGTCCTACTTGCAACTGTAGGATCGTGGATAAAAATCACTTGAACTTCTCAGCATCCTTGGGCACACTTAAGAGTTTTAAGTTATAGGTAAACTGTTGATATGTGTTCATGAAACAAGTGTCAGGCCAGGCATGAAATCACAATTTCAGACACTGCACTACTCCTTCTCCTTCTCCACCCCCCAAAAAAAAATTGAGATAAAAAAAATTTTAAGAGTAATTTTATTTTTAAAGTTGGAAAGAGAAGAGGAAATACTTATGGTTTAGGGAGGAAAATGAAATGAATCCTACCAAGGTCTCCACTTCAGGATATCTTCAGTGCTCTCCATGGTGACTCTAATCTCCAGTTCTAGAGGCATGGTGACCATTTATTCACTAACTCAGAATCACAGTTGGTAATTGTTTCACCACATGCCACATCATTTTTACTTATAGACTATATCCTCTTTCTGGTAAAGTTTCAGAAGACTCTGCCAAATTAAAGTGGGTCATTAATAATTCTAAGCCCTCTCCAAGCAGTTTTCTCCCCTTCTAGTGGTTTTCATCTACTCTGACCTTTTTTTTTTTTCCTGTCCCCGTTCATTATAATTAGTAGTGGTGAGTCTGATGGTGTTCTGAGCATTCCCCATCACTGTGATTCATGTAAAAAAAGCCTGCCCTGTTTTCCGTGGTGGGGTGGAGGGCTATAGGAACATGTTCATTCTTCAGCCTCAAATGTTTGAGAAGCTAGAAAACCTAAGGAATTTCTGTGGATTCCTTATATTGAGATCAGATGTGCAAATGTCACGCAGAATATCTTCCATATTTGGATAAAAGTTGTTTAGATGGAAAATATTTGAGATTGCTGAATTGCCACACATCTAGGAGCAAAATTAGAACAACATGAATTGTTTGGGGTCGGTATCACTTCCTCAGTTGTGTGAGATTAGCAGGCTAGTGTCTATTAGGAGGGGATTAAATTATGTCTGTTATGTCTCCATCATTTAAAGTATTTTATGAAGCATACCCAACCAGGCTAAAGAAGTGAATGGAATGCAGAGCGTCAGTATAACTGATTGAAATGATCTAAGGCTTCATATCAGTTAGAGGACAACAACTAAGCAATCTGCAAAATATTCATTTTTAATGGACACTGAGAATGGGATGCATGTCCAAGGACTGACCTAGCTAAGTTCAGAATGAGGCACCTCACCAAGGTGGCCTCAGAGGGTGAGGTTATGAGTTGCCTTCTTGTTAGACAGTAAGTTACCCGAAGACAAAGACCATAATTATAGTTTTCTCTCCCACAGTGCCTAGCATAGTGATGGGTGCATACTTTATTGTTGTTCGTCAGTTGTCTCCAACTTTGTGACCCCATTTGGGGTTTTCTTGGCAAAGATACTGGAGTGGTTTGACATTTCTTTCTCCAGCTAGTTTTGAAGATGAGGAAATTGAGGCAAACAGGGGTAAGTGATTTGCCGAGGGTCACACAGCTAGTAAATGTCTGAGGCCAGATTTGAACTCCAGAAGATGAGTCTTCCTAACTCTAGACCTGGTGTTCTTTCCACAGCGCCACCTTGCTGCCCTGGGGACATAGTATATGCTTCGTAAATACTTGTACATTGAATGATTAAACAATCCTCGTCTTTGCTTTTACCATTTCTGATTCACCTGGTGTATCGTTGAACTCTAACAAGAGTTAGAAATTCTTTGGCACCTTTGTTATGTTTAACTACTTTTATATGTTTGTACTTACTCACTTTTATTTATGATACACTTATATTTACCCCATTTGACTGTGTACTACTTATGAGTAGAGATCATTGTTTTATTTTTCATTTATGCTTGTTTCCCCAGCACCTCGTATTGTTCCTGGTGCCTGGTAGGAGCTTCATAAATATTGTTTGTTATTTGATTGATGCAATCTCTTGTTTTATTTTATCTTACTTTGTTTCATCATTTGGGTTCTTCTGAACAAATCTTTTGTCTTGATTAAATTGGCATTTGTTTGAGGTTATACATAGTTTTCATTTTATTAGGTTACTTTTCTTTAACTTGGTCACATTTTGTAACAGGAGTCTAAATCATGATGTTGTCATATTTTTGAACAGCATGTATTCCTTTATTTGAGAAACTTTGGAGGTCAGTAGTTCCATTAGTGGGAATCTTTATTTTGTTAGCATTGAAAACCAGTGGTTTCTTTTTTAACTTCCTTTTTGGTTCAGTTATTTTACTTTCCAAAATATTATTTATCATCCTTTCAAACTTCATCTGAGATGCATGATACAGGCCATGCCTCTGAGGCAGAAAAAGTACGTCATGAGTGTATTATTTGATTTAATAGAGGGAGGACTTGCACATTTTGTGATTGTATACTATATAAAAAGCTGACTTGCTTCCTAATTGGATTGAGAACAGTTTGGACTCGAGTTGGTTGGTACCTCTTTCCCATGTTTCTGGTCCACGAAGTTAAAAGTAAGGAATGTTGGTCAGGCAGAATAGCAAACATCTTTCCTTATATGCAGAAGGGCACAGCTTCTGCTTAGGACCATTACTACTCTTCTTTCAAATATCTTCATTTCTGGAAAGGAATCTTTAGTTTATTTTTCATCATTTGCCTCTTCTGTTTAAGTCTCAGGCTTTTACCCCATCCAAAACAATATTTTTTTCTTCAGTTTTTCTTTTTCGTGCCATCTCTTCCCTTCCCCACAGAAATGGCGTAGGATCTTTAACTCTGATTCAGAAATCTTTTAATGTTAGAGCTGAGATCATTTGGTTCAGCCTGCTTTTACAGCTGAAGAAACTGAGGCCTGGAAAATGGATGTGGCACCAAGAAATGGCTAGATAGATCATTGGGGAGAAGAGGAAGGAGGAGGATCATTTTTTTGTCCTTTTCTTGATCTCTTGGTTATATGACAAAGTTAGATTCCACTTTTCTTCTGACCTTTTAATTATTAAAGAAAATCAAAGTCAGGAGTGAAGGAAACTTTTTATTTATAGTTCTGCCCAAGCCTCTTTGGATAGGCCTTGTTTTAACGGATTTTCATTAGAAAAAAAAAATGTGCCAGCTGAATAGAAATGAACATAATATAAGAATAGGGGATAGGATAGTAGAGTGGTATTGCTCAGGGAGAATGCTGTTGGGGCAGTAGCCTGGAGCTAGGAGATGGAATCTGGTGTGAATGTAGTCTCTAGAGAGACAGAAAGTGCATATTTCTGGAGTCAGCCCATTGGATTATAAGGTCCTGGAGTAAAACTCTGGTCCCTGTGGTCTGATTTTAACTCTGAGTAAGGCCTATGGAATGTGTTTGGAGGTAAAAGGTGAATTTTAAAAAACAAACAATTTCCATAGGAACACAGATAAGTGTGACCTCATCTCTTAGTCTTCCGTATTGTTGCATTGGTGCCAACCCTATTCTTTAAACATATTTAAAAACTCTAGCAGGAATTAAGTTAATGGTCCCCCCAAGCGTTCTAATTCAAGCTAAACTTGCAAGTAATGACTCCAAACAGCATTCTATACATCAGTACTAGCTGAAGTACAATCTGTTGAGTGATGTTCCGTTCTACTTTACCAAGCACAAGATTATGGTAAAGGGGTGTTGTCCTGATCCTCTACTTCTGCCAGAAAGCCTTGGTCATTAATTTGTTGCATGCCTTGCCATGCTGGCCGAGACATCACAGAATAGATAGTGGGTTTCTGGAATCCACTGATGAAGATGAGGCAAATGACCAAACCTTTATGTACTGTGTAAATGATGGAGTATATGGATCATTTAATTGCATCCTGTTTGATCATGCACATACTAAACCTATTCTACAAAAGTGACCCAAACCAGATGAGAAGCATTACTTTTCTATGTGTGTGTGTATGTGTGTGTATGTGTGAATGTGGATATGTATACACACATGTATATACAATATATACACACATACATATATGTGTAAATATCTGTATGCATACATGCATGCATGCATACATACATACATGGATCAACATGTGATGGCCTTGATTGAATTGTTGAATGCTGTGATTTACCAGAAAAACTTGTGGGAGATTGGATGCTGTTTGAAAACATGTACACTCATACTGTTGCTGCTGCTTCTAGGTGAAAGGTAGTTGGTCTGTAAAGATGCAAAGATGAAATGTGGATTGGTGATTGGAGGAACAAGGCAGCCAGGGACTCAGGAAACACTGAGAAACAGTGACAGGAAAAGAAGGAAAATTCCATTCTTCCTCTAGTCCTATGAAGGACTCTGGGGCCATTTATTCCAAGACCTTTGTTCTGTAGATGAGGTGAGAGTTTAAGAGACTTGGCTATGGTCACACAGTAATTGGCTGAACCCTCTCCTGTACTCTTCACTATGTACCACACTGTGCCCTGAAATAGGCAGTGTAAATATTATCCCCATTTTGTACATTGTAAACGTCCATTTTGTCATAGCTGGTAAATGTTAACCTCGGAACTCAGATCGGGGCCTGTGGAGAACGACTTCAGTGTCACTGACCGTGATGCTCATAACTAACGTTAGGGAACTCACATTCTTTCACTAGGGGTGAGGAGGTGTGATATAAAAAATACAAGTTGTAAACAAAATCATTTTAACTTCAGGGAGGGAGGAGAGCACTAATAATAAGGACTTAAGTTTGGAAAAAGCTGAGGGTTCTGGGAGGTCCTTTGTGGAGGGAATGCTCTTCAGGTTTGACTGATGGATGGATGTCTTGTGCCTAGGGGGGAAATAGTGTGTCCTGTAGAAGGAACTGCAAGTAGGCCAATTTAGATTATTAGCATTACAAAAGAATCTCATGATTTGGAGCTGGAATAGGACTTGGGTCATTTAGATCAACCTTCTCATTTTACAAATGAAGAGACTGAGACTCAGAAAGGTTCACGTTACCTGGATCTTTGATTTTGCTTTTGTTTGATAGAATTGTTCATGATTTGGAACTGGTTCACTGTCTGCACCCACTCTTGATGCATTTAAAATGTGGCTCAGTTTATGAAATTTATTAAAATTAACTTTAGATTCAGTTCTTCAGGAACACATCTAATAGGTTAGCGTGCTGACAGTGGGCAAATATAATTAATAATTGCTTGTAAATATTTTAACCTACTACCAGAATCATCTATCATTTGCATATATAGCAATAAATCTTTTTTTTTCAAGTGTCTAGATGAATATGATGATGATGAAGCAGGCCAAAAAGAGAGGAAAAGAGAAGATGCTATCACACAACAGAATACAATGCAGAATGAAGCTGCAACGTCAGATGCTGGTGGTTCATCCCTATTGCAGGTAAGAATTTTAAAATTATGAGTACATCAGTAGGTCGCCTAACTAGTCACCTCCCAAATTTCCAATGACTGATAATGAATTTTGCTGTCAGTTTTGATCTGATATAATCTGCTCATTTTAATTAAGTCAATTAAAACAACCCATCCACAATTTTCATCTTGGGTGATTCTTGTCCACAGGAAAAACACTCATTGTGCTGGTGACCATCTGCTAGGTCTCTTGATATTACAGACATACTTGTGGGGAAGCTGTCTCTTGGTTATCCTTTGTTCATAGTAGATGACCCACCCATCTCCTTTCCTATCCTCCCTACTTGTGTCATTTTCCACTGCTTTATCCTTAATAGTACCTACTGATACCCACCATACTCCTTTCTGTTGTCCATTGGTTGGGACCTACAATCTTGAATCTTTGGAGACTAGTGTTCTTCCAGAAGATTATTAATTTTTTTTTAACAATAATTAATCAGATAAGCCTTTGTTTCATGAAGAAGCTTGCCAATGCACAGTTCATCAAAACTTCCAGATTTAAAAAACAAAATATTAATTACTACCTAGTCAACAATTCTGCATCTGCTACCTTAAAACAACAACAAAACCCCGCTGTTCTCAAGACTTTACATCTAAATGGTTGACGGAACAGGGCCAGCAATGGAGCCTTGAGTCTTCCAGCCAGGTTGACATTAACCCATAGATCAATGCTGGTTCTCGTTATTCAGTCAGTTCTGAATCTACCTGAATCATATCCAGGTCACATCTCTCCATTTTAGCCATAGGTTTTCATGAGAGTCTTTACCCAGTGGTTTAAGTCAAAGATGTCCTGTTATTTCTTTGATCTTTTTTCCTAATGTCTACATCAGAAGAGTAAATGGAATCAGTCTGGCATAACTTGTTCCTTTAAACAACAGTTTTTTTTTTTTATATTTGTCTTTATCAGTCTTCCCCATTGAAACATCTATTGTGATAAAAAGAATTAAGCAAAAAAACCTTGATCACAAAACCTTGTCTGATAATGTATACCTAAATTAGTCCATCTTAGTAGCCTCCCACCTTTTTTTTAATTTAATGGAATTTTCATTTTATCACCACTTTTATCCATATATATTTGAAAAAATAATAAATATGTGCAGGAGATATTATTTGTTGTAAAGAAGGTAAGTTTGCCACTTTTTTATATGGTCACGTTGCTCACTTTGTTGCTGCTAAATAGAAATCAAAGTGACAACCATATAATTCTCAGTTTGGGAAGCATTACTTGGGGACCATTGAATCAGTGCATGTAAGTCTTCCAAGGTTTCTCTGAAATTTTTCTTTTTTTAATCTCTTACAACACTGTAGTATTCCATTATATTCGTATGCCATAATTTGTTTAGCTGTTCTCCAGTTGATGGGCATTTCTTTCCTTTCCAGTTCTTTGCCACTACACAAATAGCTGCTATAAATAATTTTGTACATACAGGACTTGATCTCTTCAATGTGTTTGGGATATGGGCTTCGTAAGCATATTATGTTGCCTAGCTTGTTCTTAATGAAGTTGGCTGGCTCATAGTAGATTTGCCATTTTTCTTTATTCTTTTAACAACCTTTTCTAGGAATTTGCTGAGTATTGATGTAAAATTGTGGCATTTGGTTTGTGGAATCTTTTAGAGAATAAGGACTCTGTTCGTATGTAGCATCTCTCCCATTCTCCCTTTTTCCTCACACTTGCAGGTTCTTCCTATAACTTTGAGATGATCTTTCCCCTGGACTAGTTGCCTTGAATTCTTTTAAGACAGTAAGATGTTCTCTTTCTGTGCTTTACTTATCTTGGGTTTCATTTTCTTCTTAACCTCTTAAGTTCTGTGCTTTTTATCTGGATGGAGAATTCAGTTCAACAATCATTTATCAGTCACCTCTTTTATCCAGAGGCCTATGCTAGGCATTATGGGAAATTTATAAAATTTTTTACCAAAACTTGAGCCCTACTCTCATGGAACTTACAATCTAGGAGGTGGCTATAACCTGTTCACAAAAAATTAATACAGAACTGATCCTAAGTGCATGAGAGAAGTATAAATTGAATACTAGGGAAAACAGGTAAAATAGAAGTGCTGAATACAAGCTCATAAAATTGCCCAGACTGCTTTGAATTCATCATACTAATTCTGTAATGATGCCCTGATCTACAGCCCAGCTTGGCCTTAATGCCCAGTCAAGGCTTTGTTTTTTTACCTGGATTATTGAATATACTTTATATAAATAGTTTGCTAATTCACTGGCCACAGCACACAGGCAAGTTTCTCCATCTGGCTACTTCTGAAAGTAGATGGAAGAGAAGAGGAAGAAAAACAAATTTAGAGAATGACTTTTTTTTTTCATCTTTAAGGCAAGTTCACCTTTACTGGCCATTATTTGTTCTGCTCTTTTTGCTTTTTTTGAAAAAGGTGGTATTAAATGCGGGAAGAATCACCAGAGGGACTGGTATTGGCTGGCTAAAATTTGTCCTGGATAATACTGGAGAGATGTCTCACCTACCTTTCCAGCCTTTCTTCATGCTCCTGTTTTTCACGCAAACTTATCCCTTTGTCACTTTGTCCTGGTCTCTTTTTTCTATACGTGGCCTTCCATTTCCTGACCCTGAGCTATTGCACAAGTGCCCCTCGGAGCTCCCTTCTGCCTTATGGAATCCCGAGCTTTCTTGGAACCCATCCCAGGTATGCCTCCTCCCTGAGGCCATGCCTGATCCCTCTAGTTGATAGGGCTGGCTCTCCCAGGAAATTGCTTTGTAAATACTTGGTACTTAACATATTTGTGAACTTGTATCCTCCCTGTAGAAGGAGACAGTTCCTTGAGCGCTGACACTGTCTTGTTTTTGTCTCCTGGCCCCTACCTAGCACTGTGCATGATTGAATTCTTAGATCTTAGCATGAACCTGTCATAAAATCACCTGTACACAAACATACAATTTCCAATAATAAGGTAAATCTTATATTACAATCCTTAAGTTATACCCTTGGTTGCTGATAGTCAGTAAGCATTTATGAAGTGCCTACTATACCATAGGCACATTGTTAAGCCTTAAGGATACAAAAAGAGGCAAAAGACAGTCCCTGCCTTCAAGGATCTTACAATCTAATAGAGGAAACAATAAGCACATAAGTAAGTATAGACAGGCTATGTACAGGAAAAAGAGGAGATAATTCAAAGAGGGAAGGCACAACAATTAAGAGTGATCAGAAGAGCTTGTACAAGATGGGATTTTAGTTGGAACTCGGAAGGAAGCCAGGGAAGCCGGTAGGTGGAGGTGAGGAGGGAGAATGTTCCAGGCATGGGGGACAGATGAAAAATGCCTAGAGTCCAGAGTCGGAGCATCTTGTTCAAAAAACAGCATGGAGGTCAGTGTCACTGGATGGAAGATTACGTGGCAGGGGGGATATTCGATCACCTGCATAACTTCTTGGCCGTGATATTTTTAATAGCCAACCTAGTGTTATCAGCATCATGTTTATAAATTCTCTTAGACTGGGTTACTTCTGCAGCCGCTGTCTAGCTTTGCTCATCTTTTCTTAATTCTTACCAGCTTTAGTTTTAGAGGATGGTATTTAGTCTTAACTTTATTCCCAAATATGGGAGGGACACTTGTATTTGGAATATGAAGCTCCCTGTGCAAAAAAATACAGTATTAAGTTGTATGGTTTATACATTTAATTGTGACAAGAATGCAGAGAAGGCAGGGATCACCAGGGCTTAGAACAGAGGAAAGAACCAGATGAAGGAAGTGGAACATGAGCTTGTTTTCAATGTTAAAATAATATGAACTGAGAGAATGAAGGGCAATGTTCCAGGCTGGTGGGGCCCCAAAGGCACAGATGTAGAAATGGGCATGGAATTTGCGTGGGGCAGTAAGGTCATTGCTTGAGTACTGCTAGCACTTCCAGTGACGTAAAGAAGCGACAGAAGGCAGATTAGATAAATCTCCAAGTCTTGCCTTGACCAACTCATGCCCCATGATTCTCACTCTGGGCTTGCTTTGGCTGTTGTATACTGTCGCTTCGTCTGATGATTCAGGGTAAGTCTGGTTTCTGCTGCACAATATTTTGGTTTACAAAGCCATTCTCAATTTTTAAACTTATTGGGAGTAAAAATAAAAAAGAGTTCATGTTTAGAAAATGCTTTTTAATTTACATGTGACTTTTTCTTACAACAACTGTAAAGTAGGCTAGTGCAGATATTATCTCTAATTTATGTATGAAAAAACTGCGATCCAGAGGGAGGAAGTCACTTAGTCAAGACTTTTGGTCCCTTGGCCTCAGTTTGCTCAGCAGCAAAATGGGTGGGTTAAAGTAGATCAGTAGTTCCTGTTTAGTGGTTAACGAGTTCCAGACAATGGTCCAAGGGGTTTGGACCCACAGTTCTTTAATGGTGCCTTAAGGAGTAAACAATTGCAGAATGTTACGAATAACATATTGAATTGCCATGGGGGTTCATAACATACTGGTTTTGTTGAAAGAGGTGAAGGAAAGCAAAATTACTGGAAAGCACTGGAGTTGGTGGTTGCTAAAGTTCTTTCAGGTTCTGGTTTAACTGTAGATGTAAAGGAGGAAATGACTTAGGACCATCTGCCTCCCCCCTCCCCC
This sequence comes from Vombatus ursinus, assembly GCF_900497805.2. Lineage (NCBI taxonomy): Eukaryota > Metazoa > Chordata > Mammalia > Diprotodontia > Vombatidae > Vombatus > Vombatus ursinus. The sequence continues at coordinate 15,821,946 of NW_020954652.1, forward strand.
TTCCCATCCATTTAACACCTTCATTTTACAGAAAGTAAATGAGAGGTTCACGAGGTTAAGAACTTAGCCAAGGTCATACCTTAGGTAGCTCCTGGTAATTATTGGAACCATGACATACACCATTGTGAAAATCTGGTACTTTTTTTTTTTTTTGCCGCAGCATATTGTGATCAAGAGAGTACAGCAATGTCCTTGACAGGTATGAGTAAGTAGTGATCATACCAAAAACTGAAAGTATGATTAATCATAATAAGCAACTAACATTTTGACTGAACTTCTCCATATTTTCCATATTTTCTCCTTATACCACCCCCCATGAAAACTTTGTCTCCCTAGTACTTCTGGGAGAGTGATCAAATTTGTAAAAAATAACAATCATCTAGAGATGCTATTAAAAAAGCAATCTGATTAAACTAATTAGCCCTAAGCTATGAAGAAAACTTAACTTCTTTCTCTCGCTTTCCCTTTGCTTTCTTCGTAGTGTTTGCATTTTAAAAAACTATTAACCTACAGGATTATATAACTACCTGTAGAATTTCAGGAAGTTGTAGAATTTTGCAGTTGAAAAGGATTTCTAAATTAATCCCCTTCACAACAACCTTGAGAAGTATTCATTTAACCTCTGCCGGAATATTTCTGTCGACTAGAGAACTCACAGCCAATGGAAAGAAACTATTTGATTTGTCTATAGCTTTAATTGGATTGACATTAAGCAGAAACCTGTCTCCCTGTGACTTTTACTCATTGGCCCTCAAACATTTATGAATGGCTATTATCCTGGGCCAAAGAAGCATGCAATTCTCCCACTCTCCCCTTTTTTAACCATTGCTGCCATGCTTAGCTGAGTGCCTTGCACATAGCAGACAAATTCTTGTTGACTCGTAGCACCTGGTTTCCTGACCTCCCGCCATCTTTGTGGGAGGATCATAGCATTTAAATCTAGATGGGATCTTAGAGATCACCAAGGCTGATATCCTCCTTTGAAAGATGAGAAATTGGAGATGCAGAGACGTCAAGTGACTTCATTGATCAAGGTCACAGAAGTAGGAAGTAGGAGAGTTGGGATTCAAATCTAATTCATCGAACTGAAATCCTTTACCTTTTAGCCAGAGGACCTGGTGAAGAGAATGCCAGCGGTTTGACTAAACTCTCCTAGTTATTTCTACAGAAGTCCTATCTGGTTTCTTTCATGTTACCTTTTTTTTTTTTTTTTTTTTTTTTTTAAAGTTTTCAGTGCACTGATCTGTCATCATCACAACCCTGTGAGATAGGTGTGGTGCAAGTAGTCATATCCCTGTTTTACAGATGAGAAAATTGAGGCTCTGAGAAACTAAGTGACTTTTCTACAGGCCCCAATATGGCCCCAAGTGGAATTCAAATCCAAGTCTGCAGATTCCTAATTCTAGCCTGTGATCAGCTGTGCCTTCCTACTCCATCCAACCCCCCCCCCCCCCCATTTCTCTTAGACATTGGCCAAAGGGGGTATTGCCTTTAGAAATAGTGGTGGGATTAGAGATGCTGTCCCTCCTTTAAGACACTAATCTCAAACCATGCTTAGTTTTCAATCATTGTCACTCACAGGTCTGGGTTGCCTACTGTTATAACATATAACTGTTATACTGTCACAACTTTTAAAAGGACATTGGGTAACAAAGATAATTAGTTTCTTGTGAGAGGGAAGTTCTCTTTATCCAGTTTGGGATTTTATTCTTTGCAGGACCGAATAAAGTAAAAAACTGGCATTTAAATTTCTCAGTCTGCGTCTAGCCTACTTGTTCAGACTGTTTGCATGCTACACCCACACACACCTCTCCCCCCCTTCCTAGATGCTCCATGCTTTCAGTCCCCACTATGTGAAATTTATCTCCATCCCCTGTGCCTTTATACAGACTGTCTCCCACTCAGGAATACAGTCCCTGGAGTACAAACTTTTAGAGGCTCAGAAACCTTCCCTGATTCACTCAGTTGTTAATGTCCCACCCCCAAGTTACTTTATATTTGTCTGTGCTTATTTGTCTCCACCAGTAGGATCGAAGGATAACAGATTAGAGCTGGAAGGGAGATGATCAAGTAAAATACTTGCCTGTTTCAGAGGCAAGATGTGAACCCAGGTCTTCTAAACCCTAAGTCTAGCATTCTCTCTACCATGCCACACTGCCTGTTGATGAGGTCAGGAACTTATAACTTCATGTCCCTGAGATCTAGTAGTGGGCCTCGTATAGAGCAGGTGCATAATATTAACAATAATTAATATATTAATTAGTCTTGATTGATCTTAGTGAAATGTATCATCCCTGCTGGAAGTGTTATATTTAAGAGGCAGCTAGGTGGTACAGTGAACAGAGCTCTGGCCTTGGAGTCAGGAGGACCTGAGTTCAAATGCAGCCTCAGACACTTAACACTTAACTAGCTGTGTGACCTTGAGCAAGCCACTTAAACCTAATAGCCTCACCAAAAAAAGAAGAAGAAGAAGAAGAAGAAGAAGTTATATTTAAAAGTGGAAACTACTAAGGGGAGGGTTATGATTGGCTATGTAGTAGGGCCCAATTTGTGGCATGAGTAGCTGTTTTATAATATGGTCTGTAATGGGAGTCAGTGGAACATGAGATTCACTGATGTGGAAGTTTGTATTATAATATAATCCAACGGATGTTAGTTGAAGTGCCAGCTGTTTGCAAAGCACTGTGCTAGAATGGGGAAGGTTGAAGCAGGCAAAGGTTAATTAATTAGTACAGACCCTTTTCTCAATGAACTTCAGTCAAATGGGGAAAGAAATACAACAGCAACACGTCTAACTGTATATTAAATATTACATGGTTGAGGCCATTAGAATGTGACTGAAGTCTGGAGGGTAAGGTTGGTGCCAACCAAGGACAAGTCAAAGAATGCTTTCTAGAGGAAGGGACATTTGCGTTGACTAGTGAAGAATAAAGTGGAATGCAACCTTTCGGGATAGAGGTGGAGGAAGGGAATTTCTGAACAAAGGCGTGGAGCTGTGAGAATGTGTATTGGGTGATGGTGGTGGTATAGAGTTTTTTAGTTTTTTTAAGCACAGAGCTTGTTGAAGATGTAATATGAGTTAATGCTGGAGAGATAGGGTATCATGAGTATAGTCTCAGACCAATGTGTGTTGAACACCAGGTAGAGAAGCGTCACTTATTTGTTGCAGATATTTAGGGGAGATCAGTCTTTTTCATTAGCCTTGTTTTCCATCCCTTAGTGTTCATTTATCTGCAGAAGTGAATTCATAAAATTTTAGTGATGTTACTATGATTTACATGGAGCTGTTAGCATTGAGCTTATTTGGCACAATTCTATATTATTTCACATTGCATTCAAGTGGATTTATTTTTGTCTGATCCTGTTACAGGTGTGGTTTTATATTTGTTTGTACTTTACAGACCATGAGATGCCAATGCACCTGTAAAGACAATGTCCGCAGGATTTTCCTTCTTGACCATTTCTAAGCCATGATTCAGTAGAATGATTTCTTTCACATGGATACAAAGAAAATGGGCTTTGAGAGCATTTTCTCAGCTCACCATACCTTGTCTCATTCCCTGCACCCCTGCTCTGAAACATAAACCATCCCATTCATTGCAATGAAGTTTTCATTAAAGAAAAGCAGTTGTATAACACTTTGGCTTACTGTGTTGGAAGGATTTATTTCATTTTTTCCTGAATCTTTGTTTTAAAAAATTTCACTGATGCCTTTTGGCCGGGGGGGGGGGGGGGGGGGGGGTGGGGTTTTTTATTTTTCCTTTCCCCCCTCCTTCCCCTGCCCAAGATCGAATCCTTCCTTGTGACAATTAAAAAACGATTACATAAAAGTCAAGCCAATAAGTATTTATTAAACACCTGCTATGTGCGAAACTGAATTTGTAGTCAGATCATCTACCTACGTGATGTTGGCTGAGTGACTGCTTCCTTGAGCCTTACTTCCTTATCTGTAAAATAAGGAAGGTTGGACCCAGATGATCTTTAAGGTTCCAAGCTCTAACTGACTCTGTGATCCAATATGGTAACCTTGTGTGGCGATGGATCTGATATTCAGCCCTAGTAGTTTCCCCTCCTTTGCCGCTCTGAGGTGGAAGGTATGCTTTGTTTTAGGCATTTTCAGACCTTCATTGAGAATTTGTAGTCTCTAACGTGGAAGAAGGTAAAATTCTGCAAAACGTTTGACGATATCTTAGTATTTTTCACTGTCTTTTTCAACATTTACCGTGGATACTGACTCTGCATGTGATGATTCCATGTAAAACCGCAGGGCAAACTCTGTGTAAAGGTCGATTTTTGTTGGAGTTTAAAAGTCCACCATTGCTAAAGTCCTCCTCAAATGCATTATTTGGAAGTAGAGAGATCTCTAGTTCTTGGGGGCTCTGGCCAATGCAACTGAGCAGGAATGACTTTGAAGTACACTTTCACCTGTCTCCTTGAAAAGTCGACTTCGCTCAGTTCACAGGGGATGCTCACCAGAAATGGGAGTAATGAAGTTGGTAGCCATGATAATGCATGGAAAACATCTCCTGGAGCAAGAAGTAGTAGGGCTACTCTCTGTGCCTATGATAAGGGTGTCCTCACCAAATCTAGAGGACTAATGATCGTTTCCAAGTATAACTTTTTAATTTATCTTAATGGAGCCCTCTGAGAATTAAAAATGCTCATGAGTAGTTACATTTAGTTTATCCTTTTTTTTTTCTTAAGGAATAAATTGCCTAAATAAATTATTTTATATGAAGGCCTTTTAAGGATAAGGCTCATCTTCAAAAATTAAATGTTGAGTTTTCACTTGATTAATCCAGAATTCTGTAGTGTAAGGATTAGGGTCAGGTGATCTGCATTTGAATCCCAGCTCAGCCACTGTATACCTTTGAGCGTGTCATTTAAACTCTGTTTCTTCATGTATACTGACTGAAGGGATCAGGCCAGGCTGGCTTCAGAGGAGGTGCCGTTTGACCCAGACTTTAATTCCGTTTAACAGGCATCTATTAAATGCCTTCCTGATGCCAGGCCTTGTGTTAGGCACTGAGGCTACAAAAACAAAAAAAAGGAAACTATTCGTGCCCTCCGGTAGCTAATATGTTATCTGGGGTGAAACTACATATACTCAGATAAATAGGAAGTAATATTAATTTATTAATAAAGTCATTTTGGGGGAGGAGGCCCTAATAATTGGTGGCATCAGGACAGGCTTCCTGTAGGAAGCAGTATTTCCAAGCAGTATGCTTGGAAAGAAACGAGAGATGATGAGATGAAGATGGTGGAGAAATCTGGAGATGGGAGATGGGAAACTGCAGGTAGGCCAGCTTTGCTAGACTGTGGAGTACATGAAGGAGAATCATGCAGGAAGCCTGAAAACATGAGCTGTAGCTAGATTTTGGAGGACTATAGAAGCCAAAATGAGGAATGTGTATTTTAGCTTAGTGATAATGGGGAACCACTTGACAGATGGGTAGGAATGCAGCAGGTAGAGAGGAGAATGGAGGACATTCATGGTGTCAGATTACAGTCTCCATAAGGGCACCAAGGCAGGTAAACATAGTGCAAGTTCAGAAGACAGATAATAATGTCCAGTTAGGCTAAACCCTAGAGTATGTAGAGGGAAATCAGAGAGAGATAAGGCTAGAAAAGTGGTGCCGGACTGTGGAGGACCTTTGATGAGTTAGTGAAAATAAATAAATGCCTTACTTCATCAATTCTGGTGAGTTAAAATATTAATATACTGAACTCATACTTTGGAGGATCACTCAGTCAACAGGTACAGTATGTAATCCTGTAGTTTTTTTGAGTTGCTGTACCCTCCCCCTCCCAAAAAAAAATTATCACTTGCTGGCTAGTCTTCTGGTGAAATCCAACTGTCCTGGTCCTTTCGCCAAGCCTGTAGTTGAATTCTTTCCAGCTGTGGTATAGGTCGAGGTGGGGTGGGGGACGAGACTGACCAGATTCCCCACCCCTGTCATAGGACATATCAGCACTTAGGTTCTGCTAAACCCAAAGTCATCTCCATATAATGAAGGGTCATCTGAGGAGGATATCACTGGAAAATCCTGAGCTCATCCTACATAAAATAATTTTATAGGCACATAATTATTTCTAGCCTTTATATTCAAAATATCATAGCAAGAATATGCTCTAGAAACAGACCAAATGCAATATACTCAGAATATTTAAACTGGTTTTTAAATTAATCCAGCAGTATAACAAGTAAATTTGAAATGGCCCACAGAATTGTTCAATCTTGAACCTTATTCAGAGTGGTTCCATTGTCCCAATTTTTAGAGTCCTTCACTGTTCAATATGTAATTTGATTTACTAGAATTACAATGAAATAGTATAGCATTTTTTCACAGAATTTTTATTATGTAAGAAAAGAATGTATCCTAATACACAAACAAAGAACAAGTCTTTGAGTGTTCAAATTAGAACCTAAACTATTAGGAGAAGTCAGTAATTCAGGACTAGAAATAGTAGCACCATTGTTTTCATCCTAATTGCTTAAACATTATGAAGCATAAACATATTGTAATTTTACACTCAGTATGTCAGTTTTTCTAAGCAACAATTTCACTAATAACAGAATTCTTGAATGTCTCAGATATGCCAAGCAAGTTATGTAGAAATACTTAAGACTTTCTTGTATTAAAGTTTCAAATGACTAATTGTTCAAAAAATTGCTAGGAATGCAGGAAATTGATATATTACATGGCTTCGCATTAGCAAACTTAACTGGAGACCTTCCCAATACTGACCTCAAGAATGTGATGTTAGTTGTTTTTTTTTAAAATGAGTATAATGCCTCCCTACTTTAGTGTTGGTGAAAACTAAGTCCATCAGTATCCGGTTTATTTGTTAAAAGTCTAGTGGTATATCTGCTAGTGAAGGCTTTACCAATTTGGGAAGTTTCATTAGGGAGATACCCTGCTTCCAGCTGTTACAGCCTCAGAAATTTCTCTGTGGCCATGGTCTTTATTCTTGGCCTTCCAATTACCCGGTTAGGAATCCATGGTACCACTTGATCCCAGCATGGGCTGTTGCTATTTGGGTTTATTACATCTTGTTTACCCTTCAGTTAGAGTGAGGTCAGGGTGAACTAGCTTCAGTCCCACACATTTATTAAGCACCCACTGTGTATAAAGCATTATAAGACTTTTGGTATGCAAAGACAAAAAAAAAATGGCAGTTCTTGCCCTCATGGAATTTATAATTCGCTGGAGGGTTGATGGTAAACGGGAGTAAGAAATGTAACATGTTCATAGAGGTGCAAACAAGGTAATTGGGGGAGGGGGAATAGACAGAGACAGAGAAACAAGAACTAGCAAAAGATGGAGGAGGAGATCCAAGGAGATGGTGCTGGAGGTAGACTTAGAAGGAATAAAAGGATTCTGAGAAGATGAGGGAGTTGGCCTTCCCTCTTTAACAGGGACCAATGACATCACAAGGGCAGTGTCTCTACTTGTGAGTGAATTGGATTTAAATGAGGCAGAGCTGTGCAAAGTCATCAGCCTCACTCTTTCCTCCAGGGTCCTTTGGAGTCCATTAGCAAGACATAGGTCAAGATGACTGGCAGTGGCCCAGGAAGGTGTATACAGTCTAGGAATGGGGGCTGTCTTAGGCAAATGCATAGTAGTAAGAGATGGCGTAGGAAAGTACTAAAACCATAATAGTCCATGAAAAGGATTATTGTGTTAAGACTGGAAAAGATAAGTTAACCCATACTGTGTTGGGATTTTTTTTCTCTTCTGTGCATTTTTATTTTTATGTATTTATTTTTGTTCTTCTAATTTCTTTTTATTTATTTATTTATTTTGAATTATCAACAATCACTTTCATAAGCTTTTGAGTTTTAAATTTTTCTCCCTCTCCCTCCCCTAGACAGCACGCGATCTGATATAGGCTATACATATACATTCCTATTAAACCTGTGTAGGGATTTTGAAAGATGATGAAAAGGCTAGTGCTGTAAGAGTTTTAGAACATTGAAAACTGCCATTGTAGTGGGGATGTAAAATAGTCAATTTAGATATTAAACAATAGCATCTTACTTATGTGATTTATTATGTAATTACGTAACATTTATGTAATGCTTTAAAGTTTGGAAAGTATTTTACATGTATTGAGATCCTCACAACCCTAAAAGTAGCTATTACCATTATTACCCATTTTACAGATGAGGAAACTGATACTGAAAAGTTAAGTGACTTGTCCAGAGTCACTAGTGTTAGAAGCAGAATTTGAACTTAGGTGTATCTTATTTAATATTTAACATCCTCTCCACCTAGCTGCCTCACAATATGAGAAAGACAAAGTGGTTTTAGGATCTCATCATATCAATGACATCGTACTTAAAACACTTTTAGTGGTATGCTGTTTTAAGAATATAATTTATAGGAGAAGTTCTTAACCTGTGTTGTGGTGTGGGCTCCTTGGACAGTTAGTCTAGTTAAGCCTATGGACTTCTTTCTCAGAATAATGTTTTTAAATGTGTAAATTAAAATACATAGGATTGCAAAGGAAACCAACTATATTGAAAATAGCTATTAATGATGTGTATGTTTACATGAGTGTGTTATGCATCCTGTGATACATAGGGTATGTGTTTACATATGTGTGTCTGATGTATTACCTCTCCCTCAAGTAAACAGAATCCTCCTCCCTCCAACCTGAGAACCCTTGTTCTAAAGGGCCAATTCATACTGATGTAAGAGTACAGATTTTATAAACTAAGAACTTTTTGCATGGTCACTAAGATAGCCTGATAAGCACACTTGAGGAGGGGGGAAAAACTTTTATAGGAAATAGTTCATGTGAAATATATCACACGATTTCATCATCTGTGTTCAATAAAATGTACTTTTAGCATATAAACATTAAACTTCAGTTTTCTTTCCAAGGTTGCATCTAAATACCACTGGCTAAACATTTTCATTTACTCATTAAGCTTTTTAAAAAATATAATTGAAAACTAGCATTTCTGTGTATGTGGAAGGTTCTTGGTGGTGGTTGACCACAAAAATGGCATTTGGATAACACTAGATCTGTTTTAAACATTTGGTATGCAAGATGTTCAGTCTGTTTCATCTTTAGCTCTGTTACTTGTGCTCAACTATTTCTAGAGTCTGAACTCTGCCTGAGGCTCTTTTTGTTAGATTTCATGGCTTCTACTTCATATTGAACCTCAGTGTAACCCAAATTTGAAGCATGAGCCTGGTTCTCCAGTAGCAAGGATTTGAGTGATGCATGACAGGATAGAGAAAGGTCAGTCCCTAGCTTTGGGTTGGATCACCCCAGGGGATGTTTGCCACTTACCAGTGGCTTTTGGAAAGTACTCTGGATGTTTTGCACTTTTAGAATTTGTGGGGAGCAACCTTCGTTGATAAAGCACTTTCATATTTACAAAGCACTTTACCTCCCAACAAAGCTGTGAGGTACAGATATCATTGTCTCTGTTCTATTGTTGGGAAAACTGAGGCTCAGCTAGGTTGAGTGATTTGTCTATGGTCACACAGATTTAAGAAAGCATCGTAGAGGTTTTGTGAACTCAATCTTGTGACTTGTGACTAAGGCTGTTAACATTACACCACACTGCCCAGATGGATGACAAGCAGTAGCTTGCTTCCCATGCAAAATGCTCAGTGACCTGGAACATAGGAATTTATAGAGGTAGGCCAACCCTTCCCTACTTGCCTTAAAATCTAACAATCTACTCAGTGTGATTCTTCTTCTCCATGAGAAAAAGATAGGTAACACGGCTTGGACTCTAGTTGGAATAGATTAAAAGTTATTGTCACTTCTCTTTCCAGATTACTTCTATTTTTCTCCATCCAAATGAGAAAATGGAAGAGTCAAGTTAAAATGCACTACGAAAGCCCTGATAATTCTGCCCATGAGCTAGAAATCACACCTGTTTTCAGAGCCTTTCCAGTCATATCCCCAGGTCCGCTCTCTTTTCTGGGTGACATAAATGACATTTGGTTTCTGCAATCTTATGGGAAATACCCAACGAATGCAGGCACTCAGATTTGGCTTTGTTACATTAGAAATACTGCTGAATTTAGAGTGTAGACCCGAGTTTAAATCTAGGCGCTTCTGCTTTCCTACCTTTGTGACCCAGAGCAAGGCAGTTCATTTTTCTAGGCCTCAGTTTCCTCTGCAAAATAAGCAGGTTGGACTTAAATGACTTCCAACATCCCTTTTAGCTCTGACTCTGATCCCGTATGGTGTTTAGATTTAGCATTTTGGAACTGGCTGAGGACAGAAATTAGAGATCCAACTTTCATGACCACTCCTTAAGAATTATATGTTTAAAACAAAATGTTCTTTAAAAAATGCTCAGTGTACATTTGATTTTGGAAAAGCGGTCTTGAAATATCATTTTTTTCTTTGCCTTTGCATTTCCAAATATTCTATTAAGAACACACTTATGACACCAGTAGGAGCTTAGATCGAAGAGAGAACGGGTTACTAAATGCTTACTGTGTGCTAGGCACTGTGCTAAGTACCAGCGATATGGAAACAATAAGGTCCTTTCATTTCTAATAAAGGAAGACAAAACATGAAGGAGAGCTGGAGAGGGTAAAAGGAAGGAGGGTAAGTACTGTGAGGGCCAGGCAGCCTGTGCAGAGGTGGAGCCAGCAAACATTTTAAAAAATCACCTCGAGTGATTTCTGGTGTATTATTTCTCCTTTGATTTTTATTTTGTTCTAAACTCACAAACCTAGCAACTCTTAAAAGTTTTCTTTGGCTAACTTCTTTCTTTTTCCCTCAAAATCATCTTTTGTTCATGGCATCAAGGTTTAGATGCTATGCAGATAATTATAGTGTAAATAATAAGAGATTTTTCATAGCCTAGTTTTTAAGAATTGGAAGGAAGAGAAAATAGAAGCACAGTCTGGTAGTTGACAATTATTGATAGGATGTTTGAGGTTCTTAGGAGCATTTTAGGGAAGTCTAAAAGCTTCTAGGCATTACAGGAACCCAAAGGGAAAAGATAGTCCATCTTCCAAGATAGTAATCATTACCAAAAGCTACCCTTTCCCCAAGGACATGCTAGCTGAAGTCACAGTAACTGCCCTATTTCTAAACCAGTAAATATTGATTTGAGAGACACTTCTGCCCCATTCCTTCTAGGCCTTTTTGTGAGGACCTAGAATTCTAGCAGATTCACATTTCAGTTCTTGGAGTGACTGGAAACATCCTTCCCTAGGTGAGGTTTTTTTGTTTTGTTTTGTTTTTCCCTTGCTTATTCATGGTTCACCAAAGTCCTACTCTCCTTTGGCTCTTTATGGCATGGAGGTGAGCCCAGGGGAGGGGAACCTGCTGTCTCCAGGCCGCATGTGGCCTTCTAGGTCCTTAAGCGTGGCCTTTTGACCCAGTCCAGGTTTTACAGAACAAATCCTTTTATTAAGGGGATTTGTTCTGTGAAGTTCAAAACAATTATAGTCTTATTGATCTAGTATTGTCTTTATTTTTTAATAAAGGTTGCAGGAACCTTTCTTTTAGCCATAGATTTAGAAGATGTCGTTAACAGAATTCTTTTGTGTTGTAGCACATACTGTAAGCATCCCTAAGATTTAAAACATTTTTCCCCTCTCAGTTTGGTTTTGTACTTTTTCAAAGTAGAGATTTTTTAGTGCTGCGATTGACTGGATTGTAAATTAAAAGAATAATTATTAGTCTTTCAAAAAAAAAAAAACCACTATAAAAATAATGGGCTAGCCTCAGTCTAATACTTGGATACCTTTAACTCCAGAGGGACCAGGCATATCAGTTGATGGAAAAATTTTATTGTAATTTTACTTTGAGGTAAACATTTTCATCCTATTTATTTTCTTTACTATATGGATTTTTAAAATGCATTGCATTAAAGCTTGGGCCTCGGCGGGGGGGGGGGGATTCTTAAATTCCACTCCTTCTAGTATTAATTCTTTAATAGCCAGCATTTCCAATGTGAATGTTTTTTTTAGTATCCTTTGTCGTTAGTACACGGTCTTGTCATACTTATGCCTGTTGTTTTTCTGTAGATAAAATTCATTCTTTCCTTATTTACAAATGAAAACTAACTGGTTGCTTATCTTTTTTTGTTTTTTTTTTTCTAAACATTCCTTAGCAGTGAGTGCACCAGACAGTGTGCAGTAGTGGAAAACCTTTGAACTGGTCTGGGCTCTGCTGTTTGCTTTGTTGACCTTGGGCAAGTCACTTGAACCCTTTAGACTTCTGAAGATTAAATGAGATATATATATAAGAGTATGCGTACAGGCGAGTGCATGTGTATGTGTGTACATATCACACACATGTACATGCTATATAGCTATTATGCTTAAAGTTGGCCTGCCTTCCCCCCTTCCTGCATTCCTCCCAAAGTTGAACCGTGACCAGGATTGGTTTGGTTTTTAGTATTTTTCATTCCTCTTCCCTTCCCCCTCCCCCAACTCTTTTCTAGAGAATAGCTATAGAACAGTTGGGAGAGTATTTCATTTGCTTGTTGAGGCCTAGCTTTCGTTAGTTTCTTTAGAAATCACAGGATTAAAAGTTATATATTAATTGTTCATTCCATTTTTTTTTTTAGTCTTTTCCTTTACAGCTATGTGATGCCCAAGATTAAAATCCTATGGATTCTAACTGATTAGCAAATAAATATATACAGATAAGATCACTTGCTGCCTAGAAAGGGTCCCACCTTAAATGATCCCTGGCTTGGGATCTTGACTTATCTGCCACTTTGCTCCAAATTTTCCCAGGCTTGGAGAACCTGTCCACCTACCAAACTGGAATGGCTTCTGTCTCAGAAAGGTTCATTGAAACATTCAGGAATCTGTTATTTGCCTTCATTATGGTAACCTCCTCAGTGGAGACAGATAAGAGTTTGTTAAATGTTGAAATACTGGGTTTCAGTAGCTTTCCTGGATATCAGAACAGCTGATCACTTGTTGAGTCTTAAAATATCTCAGTTCCAACTGTCAAAGCATAATCAAAGTCATCTTTTCCTCTGCAAGGCCTTCACCTTGTGGATGAGGGTCAAGATTTGTCACCCACCTGCGCAATTGGTCGTACTTATGCTGCTCTGTGAGGCATATTTTTATACAAACTCAATGTCATTTCTGTCAGTCAACTTAAGTGTATTGGTGGCCATTTTCTTCTACTTTCATAAAGTTAGGGCTTTGCATACGTTGGCTAGAGCATGATATTAGGTATATGTACACACATAGTAATATATAAATTTATTGTTAAAACAGCAACATCAATAATAAGAGTGATGATGATGATAGTAATGACCCCATGACTTTTTTTTTACCCCAAAGTGAGTCTGCCCATCTATTTGTTTATTTGTTTGTTTACTAACCTGGATGGAAATCCTACTAGAGTGGTGGGTTATTCCTTTTAAAGTTTTAGAAATTAGCTAGAATAGAGACATTTTAGAGTCAAATTGAAAAACAAAAGGCTTTTTTCATTTAATTCTGTCCTGTTGAGCAAAAATAAAGGGTGAGTGAGTTTGAGAGCCAGGACTGAGAAACCAAGGAATGACTAAGTTGGTTGGTCAGGTGGCAAATGTGCTACCAGAACGTTGACTGATTTCTGTTTGTTGAAGCTGTTCAGGTGGGGTGGATCAGATTTAGGATTAGCACAGTATAGTTGTGACGACAGGAAGTTGTTTCTTACCCATTTTATGAAGTTGACAGATGTGGATACAGGAAAGCCCGTGTGGTCTAGTGGGTACAAAGCCAACCTCGGGGTTAGGGAGGTCTCGGTTTAAGTCGGGCCTTAGACAAATCTGGGATAGGTGACGTGAGACGAGTCATTTAACCTTGAAGTGTGCTCTGCAGCACTCCAGGGCTCTGTAGTCAGTCGCCAAGTATGTGTCTCTTTGCATTAGTAGCAGGAAATTCTACACCAATAAAATCACAAACCCAGTGCAAAAAAAAAATGTACTTGGAGACATCTGCAAAATCATCTGCCTACATTATCCAGTTTTCCTTTTTAATTACAAATTTAGTTGTCATTTGTGCTAATAAATGTTCAACTGAAGAGTTCTTAGAAGCTTAATTACAAATGGCATTGGGTGTTTTTGGTTGGACTTTTTCTCCCCCTTCTCATTGCTTGGAGACATGAAATATGATGTTCCAAAGTTTACTTGTAGTGTTTATATTTCTAAATGTAATGATTGGCCAGGTGTGCTGGTGCACGCCTGGATGTAATCCTTTCTCTAGGAAGCTAAAATTGAGGGAATCACTTGAACTTGGGAGTGGTGAGCTTCTGACTTCCTTAAGTCTGACAGTAGTGTCGTGGGGGTAGGGGAGAAGGTTCACCAGGTCCCTTTAGAAGGGGCCAGCCAGCCCAGGGCCTAATCAGAACAAGTCAAAACTTCTAGACGGATCAGTAATGAAATCAGATCTATGAGTAGTCCTGATACCTCTAGCCTAGTGAAGTAGGGAGACCCAGTTTCAAAATAAGTAAATAAAAGAAAAGTAATGATTGGTGTCACCAAATTATTCATTTCAATATTAGATATTTTCCCCCATTTCATCTTTTGAATCTTTTGTATTGAAGTTTGCAAGTTGTATACTTGAACAAAATTTCCTAAAATGCGTTACTCTTTTTTGTTTACAATAGGAAACATCTAGGACTGTTTCAAGTAGATATAAAAGGTAAGAAGCTTTTCTTATCGTGTAATACAGAACTATATATGTTATATATGTATGTATGTTTATATGTTGGCATCAATACATGTCCAATACCATGTTTTACTTATTTGACTGCTATCTCTATGTTACGCTGTGTTAACATGTCTGCTTTTCTTATTAAGCCTTCTCCCTCTTCCCATACCCCATTCCTGGGTGTATATTGAGATACAACGCATTTGCATGTAGGTCAACTCTAAGAAAAACTCGCATTTATAGAACGTTTTAATGTTTATAGATGTACTGCTCTGGCCTAATAACCTTGTCTCCAGCCAACCTGTTTCAGTGTGAATTGGAGGAATCAAAGCTGGTCATTTCCAGGATGGATAACAACCTTCCTTCATAGGAGGTATCACTCAGGACCAAAGTAGCTGCAGGGTCCAGGACATATGCATTCACTTTGTATGTCTTTCAGTGGAATTATATCCATTTATTTTGTTCTTACAGCTCTTCATATGCTTCACAAAAAAATAGATTCTATTAGCCTTTGTCTTATGAGGAAGAAGACGGTGAAATAGTCATTTACGCCTATGACCTCCCAAGGTTGTTGTACTTTCTGAGAAGTTACATGAAAGCATTTTATAACTACAAAGTTCTATATAAATGTGAATTGTTAGGATTCCTAGTAGTAAAAGAGAACCAAGATAATTAAACTCAACAAACATTTACCAAGTACCTACCATATGGAAGTCATTGTGCTCAGTTGGAGCACGGGGTGGGGGAAGAGTTTACTGAGATGAATATTCTGGCCTTTTACTGGCCTGTAGTCCAGTCGGAAAGATAAGGCATGTAAAGAGGTAACTTTAAAACTGTCATCTGTCAAGGATCTGTTTTTTCCCTGGTTCCCCTCTTTGCGGATGCAAACGATAACCCCTTCACAACTTAGATGGTCTTCAAGGGTTCCTGTGGCTGAAAATTCATCATCCTGCCACCAGAGTGGTTCAGAGCCTCTCCAAACTTATCGGGACTAGTCCTTTCAGGACCAGTACTCAGTCTGTTTACCAGGCTGGTGTTACAGTCTTTGCAACATGGTAGAACCTGCCAGAGCACCTTCATAACACACACAGCCTTTGACTCCCACCATGATTACTTCTAAGCCACAATAGGGCAGGGCATACGAATAAGACCTGAGTAGAAATTTAAACTGAAGTTTCAATTTAAAAAGAAAAGGAAAGAAAGTGACTGCCATGATACAAAATATGGCTCCATTTATATAGTGCTTTAAGGCTTATAAAATGCTCGACATAATAAGTTGACTTCAGTAGAAATTGAAAACTCTAAGGTTACGTTAAAAAAATCCTCCCATAATGCCCAAATCATAATGATGTATAACCATATAGCGCTTTAAAATTTGCAAACAGTTTTACATACATTATTTTATTTGGCCCTTCTAATAATAATCTTGTAGTTGCTTTTTATCAACCCTGTTTTATACATGAGGAAACAGAAGCCCAGAGAGATCAAGTGTCTTGCCTAGGGTGGTAACCAGTAAGTTTATTCAGGACACATGGGAGAGAGAAATAGACGAAATGCTCTGGTCACTTAATCATTCCAGTCATTATAGTTATTTGCTTCGGGAAAGAAAAAGTTTAGATATCTCAAAATAATTGAGAATTCATTATAGTGACATTAGCAGTTATTTTAAACTACCATATTTGGGTTTAAGCTACCAAATTCAAACACTTTTTTTTTTAAAAATTAAATATCATTTATGATTAATTGACTTCTTTATTTCTTCTCTCCACAAACAGTTTTTCCATTGATATTATGCTTCTCAAATTGAGAAAATTTAACTGTGCCACTTTTTATACTTTGTTTTCTGAGCAGTTTTAATTTGTTTTTTTTTTAAATTCTTGTCATTTTGTGAGTTGAACATAAAGTTGGTCATGTATATTCATTTTTTGTTTTCTCCACCTTCAATTTTTCCTCTCCTTTATATCCTTTTGCTAATTAAAAAAAAATAGTTTTCCCCCACTGATTATGAAAGTGAGTTTGAGTAGCAGTAGCCTTAGTACTAATAATGTTAACAATGAGGGGGAAAAAAACTATGTCCTTTTAGTTTCAATGATTATCTATCTTTTAAGTACTAGGAACTGTTAACTTATTGAAATTTCTTTCTTTGCCATATTTTAACAAGTTGTGAAGGTGACTTGGGAAGAGATGTTTATTGAAAAGGGTGTCAGGTAAGACCCGAGGAATAAGCTAAAGGATAAAAGGTACAAGAGGCAAACAAAATTAAGTGACTTGCCCAGGGTCACGTTGCTAATAAGTATCTGAGGCCAGATTTTAACTCTAGAAGATGAGTCTTCCTGACTCCATGCCCAGGGCTCTATTGACTGTGCCACCTAGCCTGGCAAATCATACCAGTCTACAAAGCTTGACTGCATGCTGGTCACCTGAGGAATCAGGGAAGATGATTACTAGGAGGTGGCTACCTTTTCATGGAGGTGTCGCATTCTGATCCAGTGGCAAAGAAGCCCCAGTGTGCTTTAATGACATATAGGAACTGTTCCTGGGATCAGTAGAACTTAGCTCTGGCCATAATGTACTAGCTGTGTGACTGTGTTCAAGTAACTTGACCTCTCTGTTAAATAAAGTGTTTAAGCCTCAGTAAAATGACAGTAATCATACTTGGCTGCCAGTGTCACAGGATTCGGAGGAAAGTGTTTTGTCAATCTTAAGGTGCTTCAGAAATGTGCGCCGCTATGGCTTCTGAAGTATTAACCGAAGATTTTAGACAAATCAAGGCTTCTTTGTGAACATCATAGTGGTTCATCGAAAGCAGTGGTTCCCAAAGGGGGTGCCATGTCATCATCGTGCCATGAATTGTGCTAGATGAACTGCGTGATATTGGATGTTGGCCTGTTTGAAATAAAGGAAAATTTGTAAACAATTTTGCTTAATTAGCTGGGGAATGTGGGGATATGTTGTGTGTGTGTGCATACACACACACACACACACACACACACACGTAATGTCAGATCTTATCAACACGGTTAGTTATACTGATTTGTTCTCCACCCCTCCCTTCTTTGTTCTTTGTCATGAAAAAATGATTCTCTGGGATAAGCAAGAAGAAGGGCTATATTACACGATATCTAGGTGATGTAAAAAACAAAGATATCAATAAAATATTAAAAAACCCTCATCTTATATTTATTTTAGTTATCTAAAACATGTAGTAGGGTACTATAATACTTGGAAAATCAAACATGTTTATTACATCATCTATCTTGAAAGCATGTCAAACTTGTAAGAACAACCAAATATAGCAAATTTTTTGGAAGGGAAACTGAGCATTCATGAATTTCCCAAGTGTCTTAGAGTGAACATTGCCAACCTAAATGGCAGGAAGGGCTATGATTCCTCATAGCAAAGGCTACTGGGTAGTGAGCAAAAAACAAAAAACAACCACTGATGTAAATATTCCTAGTTGTGGTACGTGATTAAGATTGATACAAAGTTTGACCATCAGATGCTCCTCCCATATTCTTCAGGATTTTACATTCCACCATCCCCCCCCCAACCTTCAATGACTTGTAAAAGGTTTGAGATATTTGACATTGTAAGTTTTAAAAAATGTGTAATTTTCCTAACTGAATGGTTACTTAACTATGTTTATAATACTTAGGATTAAAAAAAAGGCAAAGCTTTTCTCAATATTTGAATTTGGAATTAAGCCTACAATTTATCTTTGTGGTCTAAGTACATCTGGTTCAGCACAGATGCAAAAACAAACACTACCTCTAAAAAAAACCAAAAACAAGCAAAGGAACAACAGGTAAAGTCAAAAATTCAGGTTTACTTTATATCATAACCAGTAGTTTCCTTGGTTTTCCACAATTAAATTTTTTTTTTATTGTGTGGCAAGTACGTTGCAGTAAATAAAAGCAACTGTGTTAAAGTTTCTCTATTTGGGAAGTAAAAAAATCTAGAGACAGCTTACTATAATGAGTATCTGGAGTCAGGAGACCAGGATTTGAAGCTTCGCTGTGCGGTTTACTGCATGTGTGACCTTTCCTTCTCTGGGCCTCAGTTTCTTATCTGTAACATTATGGGTTGTACTTGATGACTTTTTGAGGTTCCTACCCCACTACCAAGTTCTCTGACCTCTCAGGGCAGCATTTCAAGATCATCTCCTCCCACTTTCAGGTTTTGTGATACTGCTCTCTTTACCTGTCTGGCCATTCTTTGTCAGTCTCCTTTGCTGGGTCATCATTGATACCATTCCCTTGTCCCCCACACCTTACAGATCTTTAAGGGAAAAAAAGAACTTTTAAATTTCTAGAAAACTGCTAGTCATGACTTTAAAAGACTGAAGATGAAGGTGGGTGAGGGATTAGGAATGTGTGAAATAGCACTTTTACAGACATGGTCATTGTGGAGCTTTCGCTTGTTTTCCTTGATGGCTAGTGCTAAAGATGGGAAAACTGTCTAAAAGAAGAAAAGAGCAGTAATAAAGAATTAAAAGTAGAAAAATAATTCAGAAGAGTAGTTACAAACGGGGTAATTTTATTAGTATCTTGTTTAATACACCCTTTGGGAAAAAAAGAATTATACATAATAGAAGTTCACAATTTCATGATGATCTTTTTTTCTTTGTATATAGAAATATTTGCTCTAATAAGTTTATTATAAGAAAACGTGGGGGTGGGGAGTGGACTTGCTAGAGCATTTAAAAAAAAAAACAAAAAACCACAACATACAGTATGATCTGGCAGCCATACAGTCTGTGCCCTTCTGGAAGGCTGTATACCATCTGTATTTGGACCGGACTGGTCTGTTATCTCAAGTTCAAAATTAGAAAGGACCCACTTGTAGAAGATCAAACCATTAACAAAAGGAGATTTACTTAGCCTTCACTGGGAATGGATATTCAGTGAGGATCCAGCTATGATTCAGTTGAGCACAGCCTTTTTGACTCTGTGTTGCCTATTGGTAGATCATACCACTCAAGCCTGACGGAGCAGGCAGCAAGTGCTTTGGACTAGTGCTTTGACTTTCTTGTACTCAGTTGATCAATAAGCCATAGTCAGAGCCTTTAGCCTGTGAGCTGATTGTCTCGAGGATAATTTCATTACCTTTTAAAGAGAGGAACTACCCTAGCCTACTTGGCTAGGATCTTGGTAGATAGTTCTCCTACCACACCCTTCATTACCTTCCTATATTTGGCTCAAATTGTATGATGCTAGAGCTCTCCATCGATCAGGTCTATCAGGTTGGATATCAAAAACAATAGGTCCTAATATGTAATGGTTGTATTCTATTCGGGCAACTATAGCTGTGGCATAATTCTGACTTCCCTACTCAGAGCTGGAGGGCCAGGTTAATGCTTTCTTCTTGGCTCTTTTACATAAATTCCTATAAATATTGCTGTTTCTGATCAGGTTAATTAGTAAGCTGTCCAGAATAGGCCTCCTGGAGTGAGTTAATTGCATAGTTATATGGCTCTTTTGAGGGTAACTTCCCTTCTACCAACAATGTTTTAAAGAAAACATCTTGATACTCTCAAAACTGGGGAAGGAGCTTTAGCTTTCTGGTTGGCAGCTGGCCCTGGCTTGACATGCCATACATCTGTTTTAGGCAGTGCATCTGACAGTGCCAGGAATGTTATGTGACCTTCCTTGAACATCACACAATGACTAGATTATATAATGCCAGCCAACCGGTCCTGTCACCAGGGAAGAGGTAGGAGAATAGGCTCTACTCAGGCTTAGGACTTAAGAGTTCTTTATAGTAATAGAATAGTGGCTAGAACAGGACCTTGACTATTTCAGGGCACATAATAAATGAATGTTGAATCCAATTGAATTTGTAATTCCTAATCCAAAGGTATCATGAAGGAAGGTATCTTGCGGCTACCTTTTGCCGGGTATGGACAGCCTTTAAAATTAATCGAGGTCCACAAGTGTGTCTGTTGATAACCCAGAAACTTGAAAGTGAGATTTTGACCATCAGACAGAGGTAATGCTGTGGGGTGGACAATGGTGGGGGTAATCTGCATGAATTTGGTCAAGCAAATTCACTGAAGTGGCGAGCATGAGTGAGAAGATGTGGAGAGTTCCCTGACCAAGAGGGTATTATATTCTGTTCCCTCATGTAAGTCACATACCCTCTTGTTATGGGATGGAATGAGCAAAGGCTTAGCTCATTTGAGCTAACAGTTCTTTATAGCTGAAGAATTTACTTATTGTCTAGTAGTAGTCTATTCTGTCAGAGAACCAAAAAGGCTTGAAAAATGAGTTAAGTAGAAACAGATTATAATCAGTGGCTAAGGAGTAAAATTAGGTGAAGATTGACCTAAGGAATACAACTTTAAATTTAGAAGAAATTTGGAAAATTTGTGTGGTCTTGTTGGTTGGCAACAGTGCTGTTGGATTAGACTTTTGAAGGTGGGATATCATTACTAGTTGGTTGTGAGCTCAACTGCATGTGTGTATGAGAGAGAGAGAGAGCACTAGATACAAATAAGAAGTCAGTTGAGAACTTTGGACATTAGGCAGTCAGTGTTCAGTGTGAGGAAGAGCTCTGTCTCGAGAATCTCAAGTATACCCAAGATAGATTTTTTTGTTCGTTCTTGTAAATCAACTTAGAAGATCCTTGTTAAACTGAGTCACACCTTCAGAAATGGCTAACACCTAGCTTAGTTATTTAATCTGATCAGAATTAATTTGGTGTGTTCTCTAAGTTTTGGTGTTATTGGCATTTGGGAAGGAAACGGACAGGAAGTGGGTCCCATTTGTACAATTGTCTTAAAGATGAGAATGAGTGATTTTTTTTTTAATGCAACGATTAAGATGATGCTTCACCACCGCGATTTTTTTTTTTTTTTTTTTTTTTTTTTTTTTTTTTTGCCCCTAAGGGAAGTATCTTCACAACTATTGTTTAAAAAACCAGTCATACTTGTTGGGTTACACATTGTGTTTTGAGAATCACTCAAGAATCTTTCGGGTTTTGTCAGTCAGAACCAAGCCTTGGAAATTACCAGAATTCTTCAGAGATGAGAAGTCCAAGCCAAAACAGGTCCAAAGGCCTCTGCTGGTTGGTGAGACAGTGTAGTCCAATATTCTCAAGCCCATGTTTCTTGGGCCCTTTGTTGCTATTTTATGGGCAAGTTAATGACTATTTTTGAGTGAAGGAATAACACTGTCAGATCTGTGACTAAAGAAGCTTATTTTGGTTGCTTATGTAAAAGATGGATTGGAGAGGGAAGAGCTGGAATCTGGGACCTGTTGGGAGCCTCTTAGAGGAATCTTAAGTCAGAGGTGATAAGGGCCTGAGTTAGGGTGGTAGCAGTACAAGCGGGGAGAATGAGATGTGGGTGAGGTAGAGTTTTGGGGATTTGGAATTGATTGTTTTTTCAGGGGTAGAGTAGGGGAAAGGGGGATCCCTTCTTACACTTTACTCCTTTCTACTGGAACTCAGCCTAACTGGTCTGTCTTCTTGGTGCTCCTCATTTATAGCCATCTAGCCTCTGCTTCTGTGTCTGGATTCCCTAGTTATTTCAGGGCTCAACTCACCCACTATGTACTATCTGAGGCTTTTTATCATCCCTCTCCCCATAGTGGCTTATGTCTTCCCCCTCAAATGACTTTTTGTTGTTGTTTGACTATTTATGACCGCTTTTGAGATTTTCTTGACAAAGATACTAGAATGGCTTGCCATTTCCTTCACAAGCTTGTTTTACAGATGAAGAAACTGAGGCAAGCAGGGTTAAGTAACTTGTCCAAGGTCACATAGCTAGGACGTGTCTGAGTCTGGATTTGAATTCAGATCTTCCTGCCTCCAGGCCCAACACTGTGTCACCTAGGTGCCCCTCATCACCTTTTATCTATCTTAAATATATTTTGTATGTGCAAGTGTGTGCGCGCGCACATACACACACACACACATATATATACACGTGTTTTTCTTGTTTCCCCCGGCTAGATTGTGATCTTCTTGAGTGGAGGGACTGTTTTCACCTTGCTTTTGAGTCCCATTGCTGTATTGAGGTACCTGATACATATGGGTGTGTATGCATACATATATGTGTGTGTGTATGTATATTTATATAACGTGTACATATATGCACATACGAGTATATATGTGTGGATTTATATATACGTCAGAGAGGTAGTAGGTACTTAATAAATAGTATAGTCTATGGATTAGTATAGATAATGTTGATTGATTGATTAGTATAGATAACGTTGATTAATCAACATAATATTGATTGATTAAGAATCAGTAATGACACTCGGGTCATTTTTCTTTGGTAATAGGCAAGAAAGTATAAGATGGTATAATCAATAGAAATAACAAAGTTAATAGGGACTTTAGAAAGTTAAACCAATATATATGATATCATTTGGAAAGCTAATAAATATACCTTTTAATTTGGAGGCTTTAACTCATATGAAATACAGTAGACTTTTATCTTTATCCAAACAACCAGAAAGTGCAACCAACTTGATTTTTTTTCCCGAGGAAAAAAAAATTAATTTTAGTGAGTTGGAAACATGGAGAGACAAACAAGTGAATGTATTAAAAAGCAATTTTTGTGCATGTCTTGGGATCTGTAGAGATTATATCCCATCTACTGCTTCCTCCAAAAAGCATTTTGGGATTTCCCTAGTCCCCAGTGACTTTTCTCCATTTGAATCTTTTAGCACTTTACCCGTTTTTACTTTAGATTTTATGGCTCTTTACTTCTTAGTACTTGGGTTATTTTGTATTATGGCCTTGTGCGTGTTATATCCAAGTACTAGTATGAGTGTAGGGATCTTGTATAAACTTTAAATCTTCTCTGGAACCTAGAACATGGTTTCTCCATGCAGTAGGTGCTTAGTAACTGTTTGTTGAACATTAAATAAGTAATTGACTCTGGTACTTGAAAATGAGCAGTAATCATAATAATGACCACAGGATACTAAGGTACTTCTGACAGCTCAAAGCATGATTAAATTATGTAATTATATTCAGTATAAGTTTACCATTGACCCTTGCTTCTCAGAATCTGTGCCAGCAGACTGCAAGTCTTGTCAGGTTTTACCATGCTGGAAAGACTTAGAGTACAATCCTTGGGACAGATTGTGGCTGCTTTCCAAGGACCAGCCTAGCTAAGGATGGGGAAGCTCATTATCAGGAGATGATGAATTCTTTAGCGGTGACAGCCCATGAAACAAAGAAAAATACCAAATGGTCTTTTGCATTGTGATAGGGTGGGTGGGTGGGTGGGTGGGTGGGTGTGTGCATGTTTCCCCCAACTAGACTGTAAACTCCCTGACTGGAGGGACTGAAAGTCAGGGGTGTTAGCAATTATACAGTTTTTAGCCCATGTAAATAGGAATATAACTGTTGGTACTTCCATTTGAGATCCTTGTTTATCCATGGTAAGCTATATTCTTATAATAACATCCGAAGACAAGACATTGCTGTTAGATGGAAGAAGGCTAGTCTACAAGTTCTCCTTGAACAGGCAGATAAAGAAATTGGTTTTATTGTAGATCCAAAGGCAACAAGAAACCTTTCATGAGATACTTAGTCATCTTGCTTTGCATTGTTTAGACGGACATTAAGCAAAAAGATTACCAGGAAAATACTTGCAGCCTGACCACCAGCATCTGTTGCAAAAGATGAGGAGCAGGAATAATTTCTATGAAGAATATGTTAGTGAGACCCTCCAAGTGAAATCAATGTGCTTCAGTGCTTAATGGTTGCAGTACAAAAGTGGGCAGTGGAGAAGATGACCTCTCCCAAAAATGTATTGCAAGAACTAGCTCAGGAATAAGAAATGAAAGAGGCTAAAAGCAATCTAGAAGCTTCACTTCTATACATGAACAGTTTCTTTAACAATAGTTTGGAGGAACTAAAGATGGCAAGAGCCAAACTTCCTCACGGAAGGTGAAGCTGACCAGGTTTTAATAGGAAACAACTAGATCAGGCCATCGGTTTTTCTAGAAACTAAGGTTAACATCAACACCAAAATAGGAGAAAATGAACATGAGAAGATCTGGTATGCAATGAAAATAGCGCTAACCAGACCTATTCAAATGAGCTGTTGAATCCAAAATATGGGAAATATTTAAAGGAAAAGACATCAGTGTTGCCCAGAACCATTTCCTGTTGATGTTGAACTAATGTAAATCACCACAATGAGCAAGTTAAAGAACCTAGAAACCAAATTATTCAGTCAGAACTAAAGTTCCTTGCCAAGGGATGGGAGATGGCACATGAGGCCATTGCCAATTTAGAGTATCTTAACGGAGGATAGTGTTAGAAGATAATCAATAATATCCTCTCAGAAAACAGAAGCAGTAGAAGGAAAACAAATTTATAGAAAGCTTACTAAGTAAGCCAGAACATCCCAAAAGCTTTTAAAGATAAAATATTAAGGAAGTCAAGAAAAATTCACACACACACAAGTTTTTATATCAGATTTTTTATAATAGACTTTTCGCCATCTTTGACTAGTGGAACCCACTATATTTGGGTTCCAACAACATCATTCTCATTGTGCTGCATGATAAAGTATAAAAGGGCTTTAAAGAAAATTAAGAGCAAGTGGACCTGACCAAGTATATAGAGAATTGTTTCTAGTGCTTAGCACAGTACAATTTTAAAGATATTAAGAGATTGATTCTCAGACTTTGCTTAATAGGGGTTTGGAGGGCAGGGATACCAAATACTTAGAAGTAATCATGAATTGTTTCCTATTGCTCACTGATGCTACTGAAAAGAGACAATGCAAAAAAAAAAAACCCAACAAAAACTACTAACCCATATATCTATCACCCCAACTCTATAAAATCTTAGAGAATAATATTCACCTCTATCCAGGGCATCTTTGATGAAGGTTGGACAAGCCCTGACAGACTTTTGTGATCAATGTTCTGTAGTTTTGGAGTATATCAGTAAGTCTATGTTGCCATATAGCTTTTCTCCCCAACGAAGAGTGTGTGTCTTGTGTCTGTGTATGTCTGGATATGTTAATATCAAGTAAAGTATAAAACAGGGAGATGGATGATCAGCACAGGTGTCTGCCAGTTGTGGCAGTATCCCAGTTGGAGGGGGATCCCTCTAGGTGATGACATACTCTGGGATGCACCCTTTTGTGGTTGACCTTGTAGGTAGGTAGGTAGGTAGGTAGAGACAGAGACAGACACATACAGAGGAGGAGAGAATATATCTTAAATATTTACTATATGCATGCATTGTGCTAATTGCTGGATATACAAATACGGACGAGCCAGACATCCCCATCTATCTAGGGTGGAAGTTGGGGAGAACACCTCTTGTGCACTGCAGATTATGAAATACTTTGAGGTGAACGATCCACAGTGCTGCTCAGTACATATATCTGAGAAACTGTAGATGGGGAGTGAACTGGCACTGGAACTCGGTAGGAAAAAGAGTGGGTTGGATTACATTTGGGAAATCATATAATGTTTTTCCTAAAACAGAAAGCCAACTTTTTAACCACAGTATCCTTCCATTGATGCCACATAAGTGCGATTTATGCATGAAGCCTTTCCTAATCTCCCCAAGTGCTAGTGTCCCAAGCTACCTTGTGCTTATGGAGCCATCTCCAGTTGTCCTGATGAACATCAGGCTCTGGAGGAGAAAGTGAGGCTCATGACCTTGCACAGCCCTCCCTCACTCAGATCAAAGTAAGTTGCAAGTCATGTCATCAATTCCCTGATGTCATGGTCCCCTTCGAAGGACAAACACAACAACCTTCTACTTAATTATATTTATTAGCTTTCTATTGTGCATCTCTCTAAACACGTGTACTTGTTATTTCTCCTATTATAATGTGAGCTCATTGCAAATAGGAATTGTTTCATTCTTTGTACTTGCATGCCTAGCATTAAGCACCTAGGTGGTGCTTGGTAAACAATTGATAGGCTGATCTGAATAGCACAGTCTCTTAGGATTTATGATTATGGGTCATCCAATAGGCAATGGAAATACACATGATAGGGGGAGGTAGCCAGAGCATATTACTAATGATCATGTATACTAGAAGCATACTAATAAGGATCATTAGAGAAAAGGAGGTAGACTGGTTATGTAGCAAGAGAGAGGAAAACTTGGAGAGCCTGCATGCTTCATTGATACTCATATCTTCTCCAGAAAGATTGCTCTCCAGCACATTGGGTGGCACCGTTGGGAATAATTTTTTGGAAGACCAGGCTCGTTGCATTGCTGTATCTTTCAGTTTACCGGAATATGGAGATAAACGGTTCACATTCCATTCATCATCCATCCATTCTGCACCCTGCATCGTTTGCATTGTTTTAAGGAAAGTGTATTATGGTATGCTTGCTAGGAAATGCTATCTCGTTCAAGCTCTTTGATACTGAGAGGATTTTCTTTTTTGTATTATACCTTTGTAGTTCTTTAAACTGGCATTTCTACTTTAACTAGATATACTCAAAGAAATGACTAATATGTTTGTTTACGTAGTATAATTAACCTCAGCTGGAGAAGGTGGTGTGAGGCAACAAAGTGACTGAGGGGATGGGTAGAGTGCTGTAATTAGAGTCTGGAAGATCTGGGTTCAAATCCTTTGTCAGACGTTTACTAATTGTGTGATCCTGGGCAAGTCACTTCTCTGTGCTTAATTTTCCTTATCTGTAAAACAAAAATGGCCTCCAAGGTCCCTTCCAGTTCTAAATCTATGATCCTATCATCCTCCATAAGGTACTAGCAGTCAGTGTCAGGCATGAGAGAGAGAGACACTTTCACAGATCTAGAGGGCAGAGAATCAATCAGGCAAACATTTATATGTTTGAGGTGGGTGCTTCCATTGCTAGGCACTGTGGAGGAAGGAAGGAATAAAAAACAATAATGAAACAGCCTCCTGGAGAAAACAGTGTATGCGTAAATAAGAACATATGAAGTAATTCCAAAATGGAGACACTACCAGCTGGGAAGAACAGGAAAAGCCTCATGTAGGAAGTGGTGCTGAAGCTGATCTTTGAAGGAAACTCGGGATTTTAAGAGGTGATACAGGTTGGGGAAGGTCAGCTGGGTGAAGAGAGCATTGGACCTGGAGTCAGGAAGACTCATCTTCCTGAGTTCAAATCTAGCCTTAGACACGTACTAGCTGTGTGACCCTGGGCAAGTCACTTCACCCTGTTTACCTCAGTTTCCTTATCTATAAAATGAGCTAGAGAAGGAAATGGCAAACCCACTCCAGTATCTCTGCCAAGAAAACCCCAAATGGGTCATGAAGAGTCAGACACAGCTGAAAAGAACTGACCAGCAGAGTGGGGAAGAGCACCTTGCTATGTCTGTCTAAAGGCACAGTGACATAAAATGGAATGTCATTGGTGAGAGTTGAGGTAGGAGAATTAAGTTCTGTTGATATATGATCAGTGATAACTTGGCTAGGTGTTTCACATTTTATCCAGCTTCCCTTAGTTTTCTGTGGCCCCTTTCACAAAAAAGGATTTGCCCGTGAGCTGTTATGATTGGTAATAATCATCACCATACCAAATTTACGTATGGTGCTTTAACATCTGGGAAGGATTTTCCTTACCACAATTCTTTGAGGTAGATAAATGCAAGTATTCTTATCTCCATTTTTACTGGTGGGAACACCCAAGGCTCCATGGAGCAAAGCGACTTCCCAGGATCTCAGTTAACATTTGTCTGGGGCAGGGTTTTGAGCCCAGTTCACCCGGCTTCCAAGTCCTCAGCTCACCACCAGTGTGTCTCTGAAGTGCTAAGCTTTCCTGTGTTCTCCCTAGTGGAAAATTCCTCTCTCCGTGTCCTCATTTGGGGCATCCTAGCTTGCCTTCTTCCAAACTTGATATTTTTAAGATAACAGTATTCCTCTGTCCCTACAATAATACTTCCCCCAAACTGCTTATATCTTTGCACCAAAGGTGTGAAAAGTTCCGGGAGAAAAAAATTTCCAACGAAGGGTGTTGTTTTGTTTTTTTTTTTTTATGCCATTAGTTTTTTGTTTTTGTTTTTCCCCCTTCTAACGTCTTCTTAGCCAATGGCTTTAGGGGGATTCCTTTTGGAGTCTTATGGACATTGGCGATAAAGTCCTCTTAATCAAAACATTGCAAGCTGTTTTAGAGTGAATGTAACATTTTTTCCTCCTCTTATTTTGTATTGAGCACATCAGGTTGTAGAAATAAGCTCGAAAACACTTCTATTTGTAGAACAAACAGTGCTAAACATGTTAAGGAGATCAAAGTACAAAATTCTTGCAATTATGTCAATAGGGGACCTGCTTTACTCCTCAGCCCTCATTTGGCCTTGCTGTTGATAGACAACCATATTTAATTACACTTTGGTATTGGTAGGACCTTGTATAAAGTTTTTAGTATTTAACTAATTGCTTATTTATAATCCTTTAGCAAATCACAGTGCCACTGAGGAAGATTGGTTTTTTAAAGGCTATTTTAAATTTAATTATGGTGCTTTTTACCTGTGAAACCTTGTAAAAGAAAAAGGGATTTTTAAATTTTTTACAATATTTTATCAGCGCAGCTAAGTGGTGCAGTGGATAGAGCATCGGCCCTGGATTCTGGAGGATCTGAGTTCAAATCCGGCCTCAGACATAACACTTATAGCTGTGTGACCTTGGGCATTGCCTAGCCAAAAAATAAAATAAAATCATCACCTTAATTTTCAAATTCATGTCTCCTCCTACCCAGAGAGAAGTAACACTTTAACAAAAAATGAGGGTGGGTAAAAAAAAAAAAAAGGTTTGGCAAATCTTACTACCACACCAACTGCTTGTTGGCCGTATTTGTGGTGTTCCACACCCTTAGTTGTTATCTTCTCCCTGCCTTGAGCTGCCCCCCAGCCGTATCCCCACCCCATATTTCTACAAACCAGGGAGGGAAGCTAGGGTGTGCTAAGGCAGCCCTGGAGTCAGGAGAACCTCAGTTCAAATCTGCCCTCTAATACTTACTAGCTGTGTGACCCTGGGCAAATCACTTAACCCCTCCAAAACAAACACACAAACAAGAAAATGGTGTGCTAGAGGCAGACCATTGATTGTTAAATTTTCTGTGTGAGCATGTACACCTTAGAAATTGGAAGACCCTACCAATGGGGCTTGATTTATTGTTTTGTTGACTGTGATGAAGAAAATGCTAATAATGCAGTTTGCATCTTAAAAGTGTGTCATGCCTATATTTTTGTTTTCCCAGAGACTTGGTTGTTGCACAGTTCCCTGCATACTCCTAGAGGGAAATGTGGGAAGTGGACTTTTTAGAAACAGGAGGATATTCTTGAAATCTCCAGTTCCGCTTATCTGTTACTAGGTCAGGTTCTTGAAGGAATGAATGAAAAGGCATTTATTAAATGCTTACCAGGGTCAAAGCACGCTGCTAAGAGCTGGGGATATAAATAGAAAACTAAAGATAAGTTTTTGCTCACAAAGAACTCACATTTTAATGGGACACGGGAAGGTTTTAACTAAGTCAGATGGAAAGGCCCATTAGTTCTTAGGGTACAGCAGTACAACATAGTAATGCATCTTTTCTGATGTCTCATCCACTGACACTCACTGGCCAAGTTACTTACCTGCTATCTGCCCCAGTTTTCTCATCTGTGCAGTGGGGCTAATAATAGCATCTATGGCCAAGGTTTGTTGTTAGGGTAAAATGAGATAATATTTGTAAAACTCTTTGCAAACCTTAAAGCACAACATAAAAGTTAGCCATTAATTGTTATTCTTATGCGGGAGCTGGGTAGGGATGGTGGTGATGGTTTGACT
Organism: Vombatus ursinus; assembly: GCF_900497805.2. Classification (NCBI taxonomy): domain Eukaryota; kingdom Metazoa; phylum Chordata; class Mammalia; order Diprotodontia; family Vombatidae; genus Vombatus; species Vombatus ursinus. The sequence goes on from NW_020954652.1 coordinate 15,852,351, forward strand.
TTCTGGCACACCAGGTTCAACCAGGATCCAATGGCAGAAATGAAACCTTCCTTACCAACAAAGAGCTTACATTCGAATGACTACCTTCTTGGCCCTTTTGGAAGAGATGACTTTTCTTATTTAAGAGACAATAGGAGGAGAAAGTTACTTAAAAGTATAAGCTTTCACTGGCAGCCCCTTTGGGCTTTTGTCTGCTGTTTACTCTGGAAAATCTTACTCTTGTCTAGAAGAATTCTGGAAATGAGAGAAAAAAAGAAGTAGGGTCAGATTAAATAACTCCCAAGGTGAACAAATAAAGGCAGTAACCAAAGTAGTTCTTTAACTCTTTAAAAAAACAACAGGGGGCAGCTAGGTGGCCAGTGGATGGAGCACCGGCTCTCAAGTCAGGAGGACCTGAGTTCAAATCCGGCCTCAGACCAAACATTTGACACTAGCTGTGTGACCCTGGGCAAGTCACTCAACCCCAACTGCCTAAAAAAACAAAACAAAACAAAAAACCCAGTAGTTTTCTGAATGGTATCCATCGATTTATACGGGGTGTCTTCTTACTGAAAGCTCAAGCTTTAGTAGATTAAAATGACACACAGAACTTTGGGGATCCCCTTGTAGAAGAGTTCTTCCATATCTTGTTATGAATGGATGGCTCAAGTTGCAGTGTCTTTAATTTAATGAGATCCATTTCTAATTAAATTAATAGTATTTAGGAACCAGTCTCTTGAAAAACCAGGATGATAGATGTCTTTGAAGTTAGAATAATAATAAATATGGGATAGATACGGGAGACTCTCAATTTCTCCCTGGCATTCGTAATCTTTTGTGTACTTTTTGTACTTAACAGCAAGTGATAGGAGTTTTGTTGGAAATTCTAACCACATAAAAATCCAAGTCAAACCTTCAGTGTGGGTGGTGTTTTTATTTGTGAAAATCTGGATTGTACAACCACAGTTTACTTACTGCGTGAGGGAAGGGAGGGAAAGATCTTGGAACTGAAAAGTTTAAAAAATGAATGTTCAAAATTGTTTTTACATGTAATTGGGGAAAAATAAAATTATTAAAGAATAAAGTCTATGGGTAATAAGCAAGGTACCTACATATCATTATTGATTGATTGGTTGGGTATTTGTCAGAATCTTTCATTAATGAATCACAGGCAAGGTGCTTTAATTGTCTAATGGATGGGAGTGATTCATTTTGTGCTGAGATTGAATATGGATATTTTTATGGTTTTGTGGAGGGTAAGTAGAGGATTTTATGCAAAAAAAAATGTTGAAATTGTATATATCATAGAGATGTCCATTCTCATTGGTAACGTGTACTTTGACCAGAACTGGATTTTGCTGTCTCCAAGTGGGATGTTTCAAAATGTGTTTTGAAGGGCAGCTGGATGGCACAGTGAGTAGAGCTCTGGTCTTGGAGTCAGGAGGACCTGAGTTCAGATCCAACCTCAGACACTTGACACTAACTAGCTGTGTGACTCTGGGCAAGTCACTTAACCCTGATCGCCTCAACAGAAAAGCAAAAAAACAAAACAAAACGTGTTTTGACATGAGGACAAAAGCACTGCACCCTGAGTTGAAACCTGGGTCACCTCCTAGATCTCGTGACTCGATTGTGTGATGTGAACTGAACCTCTCTGGGCCTCAGTTTGCTCAGCTATGTAAAATAAGGGAGTTGAACTAAAGATCTCCAAGGCCCTTTCCAGCTGCTAAAGTTCTGAGATGAACGAATTAATTTCTGTGGCTCATCCAGACAGCATGAAGGAAAACACTTTTGGGCAGGAGTCTTATCACAAATTATATTATTTATACCATGCAACTAATTTTTTTTTTTTTTTAGCCGAGATAGCTGAGCTTCAGCAACAAACTGGCCACATTCTTTGCCTCTAAAAATAAAGATGTGGATCATCATTGTATACAGGACTGTTTGTAGAATTGTTTTTGGACATTATTTTTTTAATTTACACATTTTGTGGCATACTAGGCAGAAGTATGATTGAAAAGGCATAATGTAATTCTTAATGTTCTGCCATGAAAAAACTTGGACATTTGACTCTTACAAGTTTTATTGATTAGAAAAAAAAAACAAAACAACTAAATTCATTTCCCAGTCTCCTCCCATATCAAAAAAAGCCAGTTTAAGGAAAAAATAAAACCTCAGATTTGTTTTGTTGGATATTTATTTTATTAGTGATGTGGAATATTTTTTTTTCATATGGATGTTAGTCATTTGCATTTCTTTGAAAAACTCTATGTCCTTGAGAACCCTACCTATATTTTGAAAATTAAAAAAAATATATAGCCATCCCAGGAAACTGATTTTTATAAATTTTGTTTTTATTTTGTTGTTGGTTTAAAGAAGCTAAAGAAAAATCGAAAGAATGGTAAAATATTAATCAAATAATAACCATTGTTAGTGTTTTTTAAAATTGAATACATTTTAGTACTTACCATGTTTAAGATAATATGTGAGGCACTTGGAGGAATACAGTAGCGTTTTATTTTATTTGTTATACATCTGAAGTACTGACATTTATTTTAATGAATAATTTTAGAAAAAAAAGTGAAAGACTAAAATGGAACCTTCACAAGAGAAAGATCCACCATCGGGGTGAAAATATTAATACTGTTCATCTAGACTGAATCCTGGAGGAGACAAAGGAGGAGGAAAACTATCATAGAATAAATGTTCAAACTAGAAGGATTCTAGAGATGATCTAGTCCAGGAGTGGGGAACCTGCAACCTTGAAGCCATATATGTGGCCCTTTGACTAACTCCTTGAGAATTTGTTCTGTGAAGTTTGTATTCAGTCAAAGGGCTGCACTTGAGGACCTAGAGGGCCACATGTGGTTTTGTGGCTACAGGTTCCCCACCCCTGATCTATTTTAGAGATGAGAACACCTAGGCCCAGAGGCCTCACATTAATAGTTGTTAGCCTAGAATCCAAGTGGTCCACTTCACTACCCCACAGTACAGACAGAAAGATGATATTTATGCCAAGAATCCTTGCCCAACTCTGTCCTCTCCTTGTTTCTAAAACTACCCCCCCATTCACTAAACATTTTGTTTTGAACCTCTCTAATATATTCATAATAAAAAGTTATTACAGTTATGTTTGTTTCTTATATCCTTATTAGACTAAGCTCCATGAGGGAGGGAAGGAAGGAAGGAACTAGAAAGGAAGGAAAGATGGATTTATTAAGTGGCTAAGGTGCCTGCCACTATACTAAGCACTTTGATATATATATATTATCTCATTTCATTCTCACAACAGCTCTGGTGAGGGAGGTGCTGTTACTGTCTCCATATTACAATTGAGGAAAGTGCAGTAGACAGAGGTTAAGTGACTTGCAAAGGTCACTCAGCTAGTAAGTGTCTGAGGCTAGATTTGACCTCAAATCTTCCTGACTCCAGACCCAATGCTCTGTCCGCTAGGGCCACTGTTTCCAAGCAATCATGCCATCTTAAGGACATATTATAAATGGTCATAGTCTTTATTTTACTAATAGCTGCTTAAAAAAAAAGTGTTGATTGTTTACTCTGGCTAGAAATTGCTCTGGTTCTTTGTGTTCAAGGTCGTCTTCCTAAAGTTTATTATTTATTCGCTCCGCAGCACAAATAATACCCCTGAAGATGATGTCTCAAGTCGATACTCTCGAATGGACAGGGCAGGGTCTAGGTACAGCAGGGATCCAGCTGCTTCTGCTAATTTAGTCATATTGGAAAAGAAAATTGAAGATCTTGAAAAGGTATGGCCTCAAGATTATCTTAGATGGTCTGATGTCTTAGCATGACCCTATCCTCTGCTCAGAGAACTAGAAGACATACTAAAAACCAAATAAATACTGTAGGGGTTTTTGTCCTTGAAGAGAGGTATAGGAAAAACAGGAAATAAACCTGAAAGAGAATTTGGGATGAGGGGTGGGGGTGGAGGTAAGTAGGAACAGAAAGTAGCTTTAACATTTGGAGCAGCTTAGCCAGTTAGTGTCACAGTGTTGTGCTTTGGTTTTGTTAATATCTAGATATCTAGCCCCATGTAGTGATTAGGTTTTTATTTTCCCGTTTCCGCCCCTCATTTACCCTCCTGTTGCTGATGACACTTTACAAATGAAATCCATTAGTTTTAGAGTAGGTTTTGATTATATAATGTCCTACAACTTACCGTGGTAGGTCAAATGGGTCGCTAGTTGTATATTCAATATACAAACATAGTACCAAATCGTTGTAGGATTTGCATCCAGAGCTTAAGTAGATTTTGGTTTCTGCCTTCAGAAAACTTCCTACTAGAAAATTCTGGCTGGATTTGGAGGGTCCCCAAAAACAGTTCAAAGAAGATTCTTTTTGTCCCCCCAAAGGGGGGATGTTTCCATGCACATTCAACTGTTCAAATTATTCGCAGTGTTAATGTTGTTACCCATGTCCTTGAAAAGACCTTTTCAGCCAATGGACTAAGCATGTGAAATCTGTTCTAAGCAACTGAAACCAAATAACTCCCTCTGATACCAGAAGAACGGCCCAAATAGAAATTTCATTTTAGAGAATTGTGATTTAATGTGAAAGTAAATTCTCAAGCTTCAACATCAGCATGTGCTTAGAATTGTTGTTTTCCTTGAGGGTTTCAGTTTTCTCTAAATAATGATGATTTCCAAAGTGTAAATTACATAGTAGACTTTTTAAAACAATTAGACAGTGAGTAAAACATTTTCTGGGCAATTAATAGTAGAGATATGTAGCCTAGTCGGATAAAGGGGGCAAACACACCATTGAGAAATCGATTAGCATTTGTTAGAGACTTGGCTAAGCCTTGATTTTAATCTGCCAGATTCCTTTTTAGCTTTTGCATTCCCTTCATTCTCCTTTCCTCCTGTGGGTGAATTCTCTCACACACCTAATTCAACAAAAGGCAGTTTTAAGTAAGCCACCTTGGGGGACCTCTAAGTAGGAATGCTGAATATTTCTTAGTGACTTGAACAGATGTGACAAGTACGCAGGTTTTTTTTTCTTTAAGAAGACCATAAACATTCTTTTAGTATGTAAATCCACTTTTGTCCAAATAATATTTGTTTTTTTTTTTTTCTGTGTCTACTAGGAAATAATAAAAGAGAGACAAGAAAACATAAGACTACAGAAACTGATTCAGGATAAAGAAGAATTAATTGGAAAACTCAAAGAAGAAATTGATTTATTAAATAGGGTAAGTACTGTAGACATCTCAGTTGTATGGTGTGGTCTTCTAATTATGGGAGAATGCATGAAGACATTAAATATGGCCTTATCATATTAATGAATTTATGCTTTGCTTATGGATTCTGCCATCTTATAGATGGCTTATGGTAGAAATCATACCTTTGATGATTGCCACGTGACTACATAGCTAATTTAATTTGCTGCTTGACTGTGATTTATGGGATGGCAATGTGGCTTTGAGGGAAGGGCCCTGAATTTAGAATGTCTCAGATTCTATAACTACCTACATGTGTGATCTTGGACAAGTCATTTAGCCGCTGCTGGACTAGGTGATGTTGTTGTAAGGTGGCATAGTAGATAGAGTGCCGGGCCTGGTATTCCTGAGTTCAAATCCGACCTCAGACACTTAGTGTTGTTTTATTTTGTTTTCTTTTTCTTTCTTTCTTTCTTTCTTTCTTTCTTTCTTTCTTTCTTTTTTAAATTTATTTAGGCTGTGTGACCTTGGCAAGCCACTTAACCCTGTTTGTCACAGTTCCTCATCTGTAAAATGAACCAGAGAAGGAAATGGCAAACCACTCCAATATCTTTGCCAAGAAAACCCCAAATGGGGTCACACAGAGTCAGGCATGACAGAACACCACCACCACAATCAGTAGGTGCCTGAGGCAGGACCTGAACCAGGGTTTTAATGTTTGAAAAATAACAGTAGGATGTTTGCTCACTTACTCGGCTGAGTTATGCTACCCCTTTTGTTCTAAATGGTTGATCCAAATGGCGGTGCTTGATCCCGTATTGGATGTGAGGACTGTGCCCTACCTCCCCCACTTCCCCACCTAGGTCTTTGGGAAACAGAGCTCCCAAGTGCTGTTCTGGGGGGCCTTGAACAAATCATCTCACCTCTGTGGGCCTCAGTTTGCTTAGCTGAAATGAGGGGCATGACAGGCGACCTCTCAGATGCCTTCTTGTGCCATCCTCCTCCCTCTGCTACTCAGTATACTCCCTTCCCATATCCCCAACCCCTCCATTTTAGTTTTCTTTTCATGCTTCAGAATGATTTGCTCACCATCCCTATGCCAGCTCTTGCTGGCCCAACCTCTCTAGCTTTACACTAATCAATCCCCCACCTTTCTTCAGTATACCTGCATCTTTCATTTGTCCACAAGATTACAATGTAGTCGGTATTTTGAGAGGGCCTCCTCTGTGTAAGTACCACGCTCAGTGTTGTGGGCTATCTAAAAGTAAAATGCCTGTCTTCAAGGAGTTTACAATCCAGTCATGATGATTACTGCAATGTGTAATTTCATGATATGGTTAACTTGCCAGCAAGTAAGCAAGTAATTTGTTTATTCAGTAATTTGAGTTTTGGGAAAATAGCCAAAAGCAGTTGAAATTTTAGTGTTTTTTTTTTAACTGCAAATCTGTCTACAAAGTCTTTGCTTTTACTTAATTTTAATGAATGAAAATCTGTGCACAATGCCTTTAGATTTTTAAAAATTCGTTTGCACTGTTATCTGAAGATTATCCAAGCTTCTTAGAATGCTGCTGTCTTAAAATATTTGTGACTTGAGATTATTGTATTTCCATTCTCACTGATTTAAATTGACAGATTAAATCTGTGATCTTCCTTGAATCATTATTTAAATTGTTGATTTCTGTTGGTATCCCCAATGGATTTTCTAGTATTTTTGAGTGAGGGCTCTGTCTGAAATGTTCAACTGAAGAGAGTGGTAGGTTTCCTTACAATCCTCATAATAATTCTCATTTATAAAGTACTCAAAGGTTTACAAAACACTTTACTCACAACAGCTCCATGAGGTAGGTAGTGCGAGTGTTATCATCTTCATTTCACAGAAGAGGAAACTAAGTCACAAAGACTTTCAGTGACTTGGTCAGGGTCACATAGAGTAAGTGGCTGGGCCATAATCTGAACTTTGTTTATTTAGGATCATAATTCCGGAGCTGGATGGTATCAGAATTTAGTCCATTTCTTATTTTAGAGATGAGAAAAATTCAGCCACCCTGGCCCTAAATTAAGTAAACTACCCAAAATCACACAGGTTTTAGCCTCAGAGGCAGGATCCAAACCCAAACCCCAGATCTCCAAAGGTAGTGAGTGCTCTTTTTCACTATAACACATTGCCTCCTTAAACTGGGGAATGATGGAGGGTATGGGAAAAGAGATGGGATGAGATAAGTGATATAAATTTAGTTTTTTAGTTTTGCTGGGGAACCTTCCTTCTCCTACAATATAATGATTTTGTCATTAAACAGTTAAAATGCTAGCCTTACTTTAATAAAGTATTATTACCTCTTTCTCGAAGTTGCTTTAATTTGATAACTGTTTTCCTTCCTCCTTAAGGACCTAGATGACACAGAAGATGAAAATGAACAGCTAAAGCAGGAAAACAAAACCCTTTTGAAAGTGGTCGGACAGCTGACAAGGTAGAAAGAAGATCCCAGCCTCAGTGAGGAGAATGATTTGTAAAACTACTGATTGAATGTTGAGGTCAATGCTAGGGCAATATTTCCCATGCTGCAATACATTAAAATAACTAAGAGTATATTTATTTCTTGGAAACTCATGGATGTTTATTTTCATAATATTTTTCTTTTTCAGTATCAATAAAAATAAGGTATCCACCTCATTTCATGAATAAGCAACATTTTTCAGTTATTGAAATAGTTGATAAGGGGCTAGGTAACATATGTGGTCCAAAATGGCTCAGACTATGTCTTCGCCTCTGGTGATATATCTCCCTCCCATCCTCAAAAAAAAAAAAAAAAAAGTAAAGAAATAGAAGCATAAAAGCTTTGTTTACATGGATGCAAATATATTTGGGGAGTTACTTGCTGTTTGAACAGCTGTAAAGTGCTGATGCCTTATTAGTGATGTGTAACATTTTTGCATATTGATGGCTCACTCTGACAAAAATCTTGGTATACCATTGTTCGTGGGGGTTTGTTTTTACTTATTCTAAGAGATTAGAATAATAGGCTAGCTCTGTTCTGTATTGCAGTCATCTTTTTAAAGGAAAGCTGTTATGAAATTACAGTCAATGTCATGTAGTAGAGTTCAGCTAGATATAATTTTTTTTTTTTTTTTTAGAGAAGTACTTGAATTGTGCTCCATAGTAAGTACAAATTTACCGTCTTGGGTCTGTATATTGAGAATTTAAAGAAAGCGCTTTAACTTCTGCAAAAACGTACAAATGTAATGTTTATGTAAATGTTCTTTATGAAGTTTGTAGGTACTATTTTTTATTGTTTGGAGAAGGTTTATTAGAACATGTTTATAAAGAGAAAGATAAGAGAACATGTTTGTAAAAAGGAAAAAAAAAACGGAAGTTCGTTGTTCAAGCCTATACACACTTTCAGTTTATAATAAAATACGTATTCTTAACATCTTTTTGCCTTAAAATAAAAATGAAAATGTTTATCTGGATTTAAACAATTATGGTATTACATGAGCATTAACTATTACTAAGCCTAATGTCAATTTCATTCCGTGTTGTCTGTTACTATAATTGAGCTAAGATCCAATGTGATGTATTTTGTCCTTTTCTAACTAGGGATTTCCCACCCCAAATTGGAAGCAGTTCTATTCGTTATTTTGGGATTTTAGGAACAAATAAGAATATTTTTCTTTTAAAGATTTACAAGTTGTGAACATATCATTAACTTGAATTTAATAATAGTGGAATGCTCTTTTGGGGAGGAACGTATTCTAATACTCTAGAAATAGCCTAACATTTGGATCTGTTTTGAACCTTTAACATCAATACAGAAATTTTCCTGATTTTTCTCAGCATTTCTACCTTCTATAGATAATGTCCCAGAGTGCACATTTCAGGTCTAGACCAAGAGAGAGCAGATTCTGGCTACATCATTTAACCCCCATCCCTTTGGTTATCTCCCACCATGCCTGTCCTTTGTACTGAGAATAGTTGTTTTTACTTAACTGTAGTTCCTCCACAATCTTATTTCTAGGCACTGTGCCTAGAAACTCCATACACAAAGACAAAAGTAAAATGGTTCCTGCCCTCAAGGTGTGTATATTCTATTGGCTCGTAAATTGATGCTGGATAATTCATAGGTTAGAGGTTAAATGTTTTAGACCATTGCCATAGGTTTGGCAGTTTCCAACGTGTGTGTCATAGAGTTGTAAAACAGGCTCAACTGCTAACTTGTAGAAGTTGCCGCTCACTGTCTTTGGCCTCCTGAATTCCTCCTCTGGCCACCCATGGTTGAGTGACAGAGATATCAAGAAAGTACAGATTCATACATACATAACCCACTCACCCATATCCCATGAATCCTCCAAGACATGGAAATACCCTATGAAATTAGCGGCCGTTTACGCTTCTGGGTGGTTTTTTGGTTTTTTTGGGTTGTTGTAGGTGGTGTGGTGGTGGTGGTGGCAGTGGTGATTCTTTAAAGTTAAAACTCATAAACTTACCTAAATAAATCAAATTTAACGAGGTTCCAGAGGCATGTGTGATTCTTACAAATTTTCCACTTGATCCCCATGTTGGGTGAAATTTCAAAGCATGTAGTTTTGTACTGTCCTGGCCACTGATGTCGTAAAGTTAGTTGTTGAATATTCTACCAAAGATGATGATGGAAATGTTTGCAGCAATGACAGTGACTTGTCTACCAACATGACATGCTGCCTGTCCTTCCAGCTATCAGAGAAAAGACAAGATTCATCCACCAGGTCATTCATCATTTTTTCATAGGTTCTGCTTGTTAAGAATAATCATAGTCATAATAACAAATAAAAAATTGAACCAGCATATTTTATTAACTCAGGAGAGGATGTCACTGGGGAAGAAGGAGGAGAGGACCAAGATATTGAATGGTCCATTTTGAAGTAAAGCTTTTGAATTTTTGCAGCTGAGAGATTCTTCTCAATTAACATTTTACATTAAGGCGTTCTTTAACCTGTTTGTAGAACTTAGGTATCTGCTTCTATCAAATATACATACTGATTCCCTAGCAGAAAATAGGTATTGGTCGTATCACCAATGTCAAAAAAAAAAAGACAGCACCACAGTCAAAAATGACAGCTTCTCATGAACATTTATTCGTTCCTCCAAGTGTACTATGTTCAAAAACGATTCAAAGCAGCTCCTTTCACATACACTTTTTAGGACTGCTCTGATAGCAAGCTCAGCAATCTTTCAAATTACCTTCAACTTAACTTTTGAAGATCTGACTCCATTTTCTTTTGAAAGGTATTGTTGCATAATTTTTCGATACAGGGACTGGACCATTGATTTCCTTGTCTATGAAACCCCAAGATAAGGAAACTCCCTTCCTCAATGCAAATCAGCACCCTCCCTTAGATTTATAAGATGAAAGGGTTGCTGGGAAACAGAGAGGTTGAATGACTTGGACAGGGTCCAAGAGTGTTGCCTAAAACACTGACAGGTTGAGTGAGAGCCAGTGTGTGCCAGAAGCAGGCCATGAACCCAGGTCTTCCTGACCTCTATACCAGGTCTCCATCCACTCCACCATGATGCCTTTTAATTTTATGAGACACTTGATCATTTTGTTGCCCTAGAATTATCTTTATAAGGGATGGCTTATGGGGATATATTTTTCTTTTAAAAGACTAAGTGGTTATTAAATGTTGACTCTTTTTGTTAGCATTTTTTAAATTAATCTGGATAAATCCATCCAAGTATACCCAATACAATAGCCAGTGCTGTCAAAGAGCCACACTCCAAAGCTGGTGAAAAAATATAGCCAGTTTGACCTGAAGGACAACTCAAGCAAAATACTCACCTGTAAGGGGAGAACCTAACAGTGGGGCAAGACTTTGTTATCCAGATAAATCTGTGTTTTTGAGATGACGCCATTTGGGTTTTCACTAATATCGTTGTCAACAATGTAGTAGAATACTGTGGGATCATCCACATGCACCACTCTGGAACAGATCGACGTACGAAGACCTTGCAGGTATAATGGACCAGGTCAGTTGGGCCATTTAAAATTTTTTTTTTTAATTTTGATTTCCATTTTAATTTCCTTGACATAGTATGGAGGATAAGCTGTAGGTGATCATGGTCCTGTTGCATGTACTTAACACAGATTTTCAAAGTCAAGGCCTCGGATATTTGTATCTTGCTTTATAGTGCATCAATTTCATCAAGGGATGAAATGTACCTTCTCAGTATCCCATTAGCAACATTATCCAATAGAACCAATTCTCTAATAGTGAAAGCAGAAGAGACTAAATTTTAAAATGCCACATGGTGATACTTATTCTAGTCAGTCAGTTTAAAAAATAGAATTTGTTAATAGTGGAATTCAAACTAAAACGTAAAATCCCATCAAGCCAGGATCCGCAATGCAAAATGTGTAGGCATTCTTGAACTTTTAGTTAGATATCCTAGACCTATGATTTCATTAGTGTAGGGAACCTTTGGTTAGGAACCCTTAACCAATGGAGATCAATAGCTGTTAAGCATCATAGTCCTCGAAAGCTGCTTGGGGTAAGGAGAGGTTGAGTTACATGGCTAGTATTACACTGGACGGTATGTGTCAGAAGTAGGCTCTTCCTGAGCCCAAAGTTTTGGACCATGTATTTGATGAACATATGTTTATAGACTTTTCTGGGATATTTTGAAAATAAATTTGGATATGCTAAAATTAATTTACTTTTCTAAATAAGAAAATTTTATGATTCAAAGATTTTTAGGTTAAATGGAGTCTTATTCCCCCAAAATTTATTTTTATGTCCTGGAAATGGATGGTTATAAAAGTTACTCTTACAGTTTATTGCCTTGAGTACTTTTAGAATTTGAATTATTCCTTAGGAGGAGTAATATTTGTCCCTTTTTGGGGGGGGGTACCATTGGAATTTTCTCCCCATGATTGAGGAAACAGCCTCATGATATTGTGGCAAAAGCTAGTCAAATATTTGACTTTCTGTTTTCCATTAAGCTGGAAGCCACAGGTTTTCTGAATAGCCAATGACCAATGTGTAGCTCAGAGACAGATGGAGGCAGATGAACCAAGGTCCACATTTCTCTTTCTCAACCTTCCCATCATGTATTTGTTCCACTGAATTTTCCGCAGTTGTATCAGATTTTGAAGATTTGAATGAAAACACTGATTTTTTTTAAGCCAAAACAATCCTGTAAGTTGTGGGAAGCCATGATAGAGACTCTGTCTTGTAGAAGATAGTGGACAAGATTCTTCCAGCATGCAGATTACTCCCCCAAGAACAAACCAGGCAGTCTTGAAGCATCCTGACTCTCTGGGGCTAGTCGGGTGTCTAGTAGGGATTGACTAGGATTGGTTAATAGCAGGTAAGAAAAAAACCAAGTGACATAGCACCGCTTGTAAGGGACAAAGATTTACTTGGTCGTAGATGTCATCTCCAAACACAAAATACGATGTTTTGCAACCACTTGGCCAATCTGGCTGTTTGCACTGCCCAGTTGAAACCATTTGGAGTCCTGTGTTCCCTAAGTAGTACAGGTCATAGGATAAAGCATGCAGGCATTATTTGCTTCAGCTTTTGCCCACGTTTTTAAGCTCCTCCAAAGTGTCTAAATTAGTCACAGAGAATAAGTAAAGACTTGGGATTTTACCAATTGAAGGAGGCATATTGAATTTAAATTATGTTAAGGTAGAGCTACTCTGTTGGGAGAAGAGTCTTGTAATACTTATAGTAATAACTTATAGCTAACATAAATATAGTGCTTACTGTTTGTAAAGCACTGTGCAAAGCCCTTTAAAATTATCTCATTTGTTTCTAACCGTGGGAGGTGCTTTTTTTTTATTATTCCTGTCTTAAAACTGAGGCAAATGGAGGTTTAGTGATTTACCCAAGGTGGCATAAATAGTTGGGTGTCTGAGGCTAAATTTGAACTCGGGTCTTTCTGATTCCAGGGCTGGCACTCTCTCCACTGTGCCCCGATTCCGGAGGGGAGGGAAAGGGAGAAAACTGCAGCACTTGCCAAATGAATGAAGCTGCAAGTGTGCTTTAAACTTGAAATAATATCCTATCATGGACTTACTCTCTGTCAGTATTAGTGTTGCACTCTCAAGCATTTATATAGAGCTACTATCTACAGTATGTAAGAAACACATAGGAAATATAATCTGGTAGTATCTGTGATATTAAAATTATTTATTGGAGTTCCACAAAAATTACATAACTGCTGTTCTGAATACTCAATGAATTTTTTTTTAAAGTAATCTTTTTTGCTTTCTTGAAAAATTTGGCTGCCCTATTCAGGGTTCTGGTAATTGCGTTATTCTACAAAATCTGAGCCAGAGGCTTCTGCTGCTGGTTGTGTCTACATGAAGCCAAAAGCATCTTCCATGGGAAAAAAAGAAATCAGTCCATTCAAGTGTGTCCAGATGGTTGCTGTTGTGTAAAAACATCTGGGTAATTATCTGAATGTACTGGTGTTCTATAGACATCTTCTTTGTCATTCTTACTGCTTTTAAAGCCATTCATCACAGATTCATTAACTGTATCAGAGTTCACTTCAAATATTTTAATTTTATGCATGTGAAAAGTTGAAATGTCATTCAAGAGATAAATTTTCATTTTAGTTTTGAACACGGGTTAATTTCATTTCTTCCAGTAAGATCATGGAAATCCTCACCATCAGAGGTTACTTGTGAAATGAAAGGATAGTGCTAATATAATAAAAATTTTATAAATCTTGTGCTGAAACTGGTGTGTGGCTTGCTTTTTTATTTGTATAGGGCATGCTATGCTTGAGGATTTTTTTTTTAAACCAAAAATATCCAGTTGATAAAAACTGAATACATTCACAGCTGGGCTTCTTAAATAAACCAGGAAGTCTATATACACATTTCACTACGACACTGGTATTCTAGGGAATTGCCTTGTTTACTTGTTAAGACCATCTGAATAAGTTCTTAAAATTCAAACAGACATACTGGGAAGTTCTTCACTGTCATATTTTGTAAGAAACAAGCAGGGGTCTGGGAATGTAAGAATCCGTTCTTTGTTTCTGCCGTGAATCGTTTATTTAACCTTTTACCTAATTGTGTCAGTTCCTTTCATACACCTGCACGGGCTAATCAGCCTTCCTCACTTGCCAGAACTCAAATTAATCTCAGTAATGCCATACATGTCTAACATAGGAACAAGCATCCTTCAGTCTATCAGCTGAGATAATGCCTAAACCCCTTATATAAGCGCTCACTCCCTTAGTGCACTTCTTAAGACATTCCTGCAAGATCCTGCATTCTTAATGTAACCCAGCCCCCTTATCTTGGGCTTCCATCAAATCCCTGTTCCTTTTTTTTTTTCCTATTTAGCTCATACAGTGTAAAGCTGTCTATAAAATCTGTTTTATCGTCAGCAGCTATAAACTACCCACATGTTTTCATTATCACTTTCCTTTGGTCTCCCTTCTTGCTACCTCAGCAGAAGGTTATATTTTTCCTAGTCAGGTGCTTTCAAAAAGTATTGTGGGACCTTCTGTATTGGAAAAAGGGACTGTCAATGACAGATGCCCTTTTGAGTTCATTAATTTTACTCTTTTGAATGACTAGCTAGGTAGATAGAATCGTCATTTAATAAATTAAATTTAATAAATTAAGCATTTACCATGGGCTGGCCACCATGCTAAGCACTGGGAATACAAAGAAAGGTGAAAGATAGTCCCTCCTTTTAAAATGTCTAACTGGGGAGACAACATTGAAAGCATCTATGTGCAAATAGGGTAGCTAGGTAGAGCAGTGGATAGAGCATCAAGCCAGGAGTCAGAAAAGACCTGCGTTCAAATCTAGCCTCAGACACTGCGTGACCCTGGGCAAATCATTTAACCCTCTTTGCCCCAGTTTCCTCATCTATAAATTGAGTTGGAGAAGAAAATGGCGAACCACTCCAGAGCTAAGAAAATCCAAAATGGGGTGGTGAAGAGTCAGGCTTGACTGCACAACAGCGTACAAACAAGCTACATACAGGTTAAATTGTAAATCAGCAAAAGGAAGACATTAGCACTGGGAATTAGAAAAGCCTTCCTATACAAGGTAAGCTTTCAGCTGGGACTTGAAGAAAGCCAGGATATGAGGAGGGAAGGCATTCTGTGCATGGGGCACAGACTGAAAATGCCTGGAGTTGGGAGATAATACCTTCTCAAGCAACAACAAAAAGGCCAATGTCAAAGTATCAGAGTATGTAATGAGAAGAGGGGGATGTTATAAGATGTATAAGATAGTCTCCTATTGTAGGAGGTCGGGGAGCAGGGGGACAGGTTAAATGGGCTTTGAATACCAAACAGGATTTTATATATGAGTAAGGGAGTGACATGGTCAGAAAAAAAGGGTTCTATTGCCTTCCTTTTGAGGAGCCCATGTGAAGAAATTAAGAAAAAGCCTATCCTTCCAAATTGTATGCTTCTGTCTAACCAAATCTCTTTTTTACAATGTCAAAAGAAGAATTCAGGAGTAGCTTAATAATTGTCTTTAAGGGCTGTCACATAGAAAAGGGATTAGACATGATCTGCTTGGCCCCAAAGAGCAAAACTGAGAAGGTACTTCTTCCCTCTTTTGATTATTTCCAATTTATCCTGTCTATATAGCTTGTTTGTATGTTGACTCCCCCATGAGATTGCAAGCTCCTTGAGGGCAGGGACTGTCTTTTACCTTTTTTTTTATAGCTCCAGTCCTTAATACAGTGCCTAGCACATAGTAAATGTCTATTGACGAGTTATCTACAAGTGCAAAGGGACAGATTTTTACTTACTGGAGGAAAAAAAACCCTAATAATTAAAAGTGATGTAAAGAAGAATGGTGTGCCTTGGTGGGGAGGGAGCTGCCATCACTGGCAGTCTTCAGGCCTAAAGCTGGATGACCATTTGGGAAGGTGGAAGTTGAACCAGATGACTTCTTAGTTCCCTTCTCAATCAGAGAATATGTGATCCTGGGAATTGGTTTACTAACTTCCACAAAAGTGGATTTTGGAATATTTGGGTTCAATTTCCAGCTTTGCTACTTTTATCTGTGTGACCTTTAACAAGGCTCTTGGTCTCTAACCCTTCTGAGACTTTCAGGTTCATGGATTCAGAAAAGGAGGGTTTCTTGGAGATCAATTTAGAATTGGAATGGACCTTAGAACTTACTTGGTTCAGCTGTCTTTGTATTTATGCTTTTTTTTTTCTTAGCTCATCTACCCACTACCCAGCCAGAATTATTAATAACAATAATGATGACGATAATAATAACTAACATTTTATAGCACTTACTGTGTGTTAGGTGTGCTAAGCTTTTTACATATTTCTTTTGGTTGGGAGGTAGGAGCTATAATTCCCATTTTACAGATGATAAAACAGAGGCAAACAGGTTATATGACTTGCCTAGGGCCACACAACGAGTAAGTGTCTGAGGCCATATTTGAACTCAGGTCTTCCTGACTGGTCCCCTATCTGCTTCACAGCCTAGAATTGATCCCTTCCCTTGTAACAAAGAAAAGCAAGTTAGCAAAAACAACCAAATAAAGTGCCCGTATCTGCAAAAAAGATGAGAGGTATGATTCATTATCTCTATAGCCCCTTCATTTCGTAAGCCGAGGAAACTGAAACCCAGAGTGGGTTAAGAGATCTGCCCAGAACCACACGAGTTCTAAGTAATTGAGCTGAAATTTAAATTCAGGTCCTCTGACTCCAAAATTAACTGTCCCCTCACTTCCCTTATTTGTAAACTGAGGTGGGGGGTTGAGCTAGGATCAGGAGTGGGGAACCTGTGGCCTCGAGGCCACATGTGGCCTTCTAGGTCTTTGAATGCGGCCTTTTGACTGAATCCAAACTTCACAGAATAAATCCCCTTAATAAAAAAGGATTTGTGGGGCGGAGAGAAGATGGTGGAGTAAAAGCAGTGACTTGCTTGAGCTCTCCCCCAAACCCTTCCAAATACCTATAAAAAATGGCTCTAAACAAATTCTAAAGTAGCAGAACTCACAAAAAGACAGAGTGAAACAAATTTCCAGCCAAAGACAGCCTGGATGGTTGATCAAAAAGGTATATCGCACCAGGCTGGGAGAGGAGCACAGTTTGGCGTGGGCTCACAGGCCACAGCGACCCTGGAGCAGGCCTCAGAGGACTGAATCACAGGCAGCTGTGGCGGTTTCCTGACTTCTCAACCCAGGAACACCAAAGACAACTTGGAAGGTCAGTGGGAAAAGTCTGTGTCAGCTGGGAGAGAGAGAAGCCAGTGGTCTCAGCTCCAGTCCCCAAGCTCAGCGGGGCAGCGGCTGCCTCCTGAGCTTCTGGCCCACAGACTGAGAGGGAATTGAGTGGTTGATCAGAGGGTGATTGCAGGGATCTCTCTGCTGGTGCACTTTGCCCTTGCACAGTTCTGGGTGGTGGTCCTGGGGCAAAGAGGAGCGCTGGCATGGTGGAGCTTGTAGTGGCTATGGAGAGGAAACCCTCCTCACAGTTCCAAGATAGAAAAGAGTGCTCATAGACCAGAGCACAGTCCAGGAAAGGAGTAAACACCTTGCCCTTGGTCATACCACCTTGGAATAACTGAAAATTTTCAGGTCCCTAGAAGTATCTCTGAACACAGCTGCACAAAACCCCTGAAGCTTGGGACAGTACATTCTGCACACAGGAAACAGACTCCTACCTTAACAAAGAGTTTATAACTCAAATAATTGGCTGGGATCATGAGCAAGCACGCAAAAGAGTCAGACTATATTATCTTACTTTGATGACAAAGAAGATCAAAACATACAATCAGAAGAAGACAATGAAGCCAAAGCTCCTACATCCAAAGCCTCCAAGAAAAATATGAATTGGTCCCAGGCCATGGAATAGCTCAAAAAGGATTTTGATAAGCAAGAGAAGTAGAGGAAAAACTGAGAGTGATGCTAAAGGAGACCCAAAAAAATACTGAAGAAAATAACACCTTAAAAAATAGCCTAACCGAAATGGCAACAAAAGAGGTCCAAAAAGCCAATGAGGAGAAGAATGCCCTAAAAAGCAAAATTAGCCCAATGAAAAAGGAAGTCCAAAAGCTTACTGAAGAAAATACTTCCTTAAAAATTAGAATGGAGAAATTGGAAGATAGGGACAATTTGAGAAATCAAGTCACTGTAACACTAATCAAAAGGAATGAAAAAAATAGAAGACAATGTGAAATATCTCCTTGGAAAAACAACTGACCTGGAAAATAGATCCAGGAGAGAGAACTTAAAAATTATTGGACTATCTGAAAGCCATGATCAAAAAAAGACCCTCAACATCAACTTTCAAGAAATGATCAAGGAAAACTGCCCTGATATTTTAGAACCAGAGGGCAAAATAGAAATTGAAAGAATCTACCAATCACATCCTGAAAAAGATCCCCAAAGGAAGACTCCTAGGAATGTTGTAGCCAAATTCCAGAATTCCCAGGTCAAGGAGAAGCTATTGCAAGCAGCCAGAAGGAAACAATTCAAGTATTGTGGAAACACAATCAGGAAGACACAAGATTTAGCAGCTTCTACATTAAGGGTCCGGAGGGCATGAAGTATGATATTCCGGAGGGCAAAGGAGTTAGGACTACAACCTAGAATCACCTACCCAGCAAAACTGAGTATAATCCTTCAGGGTAAAAAATGGTCATTTAATGAAATAGGGGACTTTCAAGTATTCCTGTGGAAAAGACCAGAGCTGAATAGAAAATCTGACCTTCAAATACAAGACTCCAGTGAAACATGGAAGAGGTAAACATGAAAGAGAAATCATAAGAGACTTATTAAGGTTGAACTGTTTACATTCCTGCAGGGAAAGATATTTGTAACTCATGAGGCCTTTATCAGTATTAGGGTAGTGGGAGGGAAAAAATTATATGTTCGTACAGATAGAAAGGTAGAGGGCACAGGGTGAGTTGAAGATGAAGGGGTGATATCTGGAAAATAAAATTAAGGGGTGGGAGAAGATTATACTGGGAGAAGGAGAAAGGGAGAGATAGAATGGGGTAAATTATCTCACATGAAACAGACATGGAAAGGCTTTTACAGTGGAGGGGAAATGGGGGAAGGTGAGAGGGAATGAGTGAATCTTATTCTCATAGGATTTGGCTTAAGAAGGGAATAACATACACAATGGGGTATGGAAATCTATCTTACTCTACAGGAAAATAAGGGGAGAAGGGGACAAGAGAGCAGGGGGTTGATAGAGGGGAGGGCAGATTGAGGGAGAGGATAATCAAAAGCAAACACTTCTGAGGAGGGACAGGGTCAAAAGAGAGAATAGAATAAATGGGGGGTAGGATAGGATGAAGGGAAATATACTTAGTTTTCCACAACAGGACCACTATGGAAGTGTTTTGCATGACTATACATCTATACCCTGTATCAAGATGCTTGCCTTTTCAATGAGGGTGGGTGGAGAGGGAGGAAGGGAGAAAATTTGTAACCCAAAGTTTTAAAAACACGTTAAAAATTTTTTAAAATTCCAAAAAAATTTTTGAAAAAGTCTCAAAAGTTAAAAAAAAAAAAAAGATTTGTTCTGTAAAACTTGGACTCAGTCCAAAGGCCACTCTCGAGGACCTAGAGGGCCGCATATGGCCTGGAGGCCAACGGCTCCCCATTTCTGAGGTAGATAATAGCAAACGTACACTCCAGTGCTCAATCCTATGTAATCCTATGAAATTTTAGCCAAATTATGAAGGTAATTTCAATTCCACTTTGTGCATCAGAGAAAATCCATTAAAAACATTAGCTAAAAACCAGGAGTCGGCCAATAAACATTTATTAAGTACCTAGCATGTACTAGAACTGCACTAAGCACTGAGAATACAAAGACAGAAAGTTAAAAGACAGCAGTCTTTCATCCTAGAAGAGCTCACAATCTAATTGGGAACACAACATGCAAATAACTATGTACAAACAGGTCACTAAGTTAACACTTTGGAGTTTGTATTATGCAGCCTGGATTTTTTCCATATTAGAGTTTTCTTATAACATTATTATCTTATAACATTATTATTTATACCTCTTCACTATTTGAACCGTGTGAATCCAAGGATGACCAGTGTTTTCCCTCTTAAACAATCTTATGGAACTTGAAATTCATAATTTTACCAAGTGTGCTGTCAGATTTTTCTTGGGTTCAGATAAATGTTTGCATTCCTTAAAAAAATGTAAACTCGACTGACATTAAACAGTGGTGGCCTGTCAACAATGGGCACTTTAGCCTTTAATGAAGCAAATATTTATTAGACCCTGGATTTTCTGTGACTAAAATCCTTAAAAGGAATCAGTGCCTGCTGTTATTATTGAGAGAGAACAATTCATCAAAGCCATTGGCTGTTTCTGTGCATTTTTTGTAAACTGGTTTTTTGTTAAGAAGACTCCATTCATTCATCTGTAGTGAGTAAAAGCACTGATTGCCTTTTAGAAGGGCAAGATAAGATAGAGGTGGACTTTCTGGTTGGAGCAGGTTGATAGCAGTACATGGGTACTTTGGGGAAAAGATATTTTGTTGGCGAGAAGTGGGAAGTATGTTTCATTATCTGTCCAGGCATGCAGTAAGCACTCAATAAATGCTTGTTAAATGAGTGTTCTCTGCAACCCTTTTGTTTTTTCAGTTGTATTCCCATCTTTATAATGTATTTCCATCCTCTTGACTGCTTTGACCTTTAAGAATGATGCTGAGAACAGGTCTCCCAGGATGGAGCAAAGGGTAATCAACAGAACGCCAAACTTAAGTTAGTTTGGAATTGTGGGTTAAAATACCACTTGTACCACTGTGTGATTATGGACGTGTAAATTCACATCTCCAGGCTTGTTTTGTCAGGCACAAAGTGAGGGAGTAGGACCAGATGACCAGCTCAAAATCTCAGCAAAATGAATATGTCATACATCACTAGACATAATGCCACGTACAGAGCAGGGTCTCAGTGTCTAAGTTTAATTTAATATATAATATACAAATAATTTAACTTAACATAATATCGAATATTTAAATTGCTAACTTAAGTATATACTTTACAAATGAGTTGCTGAATAAAACTGACTTTATCTTTTGCAATAAATATAACTGAGAACTCATGTTTATATAGTACATTAAGGTTTGCACAATGCTTTCCACAATTCCCACTGTGCCTGGCACATTGTAGGTCTTTAATAAATGATGAATTTCCTCATAGCAGCCTCATGAGGGAGATGGTACAACTATTATTCTCCCTAGGCTGCTTTCCCCTTTTTACCAGAATCTTGAAATACTCTCTCTTCTTCCTTTTGAAATTCCCAGCTCACTTCAAAAAATAGCTCAGGTGCCTTGTTCTACATAAGACCTGGTCTTTCCAGTTGTTAGAGTTCTCTCTATTCCCCTAAATTACTTAGTGTTTTTTTTATTTTTACTTATCTGTATGTGTGCATTCTCCCTCTCTTTTTAAAAAATTTTAATGTAACTTTTAACTTACTTTTTTTTTAATCAACAAGTCCTTTTTTTTTCCTCCAGCCCACCTTTACCATTCCTTGGAAAAAAAAGAGAAAAACCCTTGTAACAAATATTCATAGTCAAGAAAAACAAATCCCCACACTGGCATTGTCCAAAAGTGAATCTCATTTTGTATCTTGAATCCATCACTCCTCTGTCAGGAGATAGGTTGCATAGCTCATCGATGGCCCTCTAGAGTCATGCTTCGTCATTGTATTGCTTGGAGCTCTTAGTCGTTCAAAGTTGTTTGTCTTTATAACATTGTTGTTACTGTATTTTTATAATCTTGGGATATCCTGAACTCTTCACTCTCCCACATCCCACATATCTAATCAGATGCTAATCCTTGCCAATACTGCTTTCAAGTTCATTCAGGTCCTTATCATCTCTTGACTAGTTTATTCCAACAGCTTCTGAACTGGCCTCTTTCCTCAAGTCTCTCACAATTTCAATCCATTCTGCACACATTCAGCAGATTCTGAGATTCCATGAGAAGTCCCATCAGCAACCAGCAGAGTGCAGAAAGGTGGTAACATTGACACGTCAATGACAGGAGTATGCTACTGCTGAGGGGAATCCAATGAGGACTCCATAAAGGAAGAAAAGTGCTTCCAGAATCAGAGGTCAGGAGGTATCCATAGACTATACATGTTCTCTGCATGTGTCTTGTTACCTTTGTATTTTAAGTTGGAACCTACTTCTAAGGAAACTGTGTGTGCAAGGGAAGACTTGCTCTATTTTGAGGGGAATATTTTATACAATATAAAGTATAACCATATCTTATTATACCTTAATAACTAGTTAATAATAACAGCTAGCATTTATATTGCACCTGCTATATACCAGGCACTGTGCTAAGGGTTTTACAAAAATGATCTCATTTGGTCCTCCAATTTTGGGAAGTGGGTGCTATTATTATCCTATTTTACAGATGAGGAAATTTAGGTGAACAGACGCTGTGACTTGTTTAATGACATACAACTTCTACCACTGTACTCTTAAATTTGAATCCACTTTCCCAAGGAACCTTGTACAAGAGGATATGTCCCTATTAGTTTGGTGGGGGGAGAGGGGAATATATTAACTATTGTTTTCATATGCCTTCTCAGTAAATCTCTTTTCTAGAAGCTAATGTAGTTCAATTGGTTGATAATGGAAAGCAGACCGATGGGGGCTCATGACTGAAAGCAGTAGAAACTCCATTCCCTCTGAGTTACCCTTTAAACTGTGAGGAGTGAAAGTCAGTTGCTTTCTGGGGACCCAGCCAATTGATTCAAGTATGGGGGAGGGAGGGAACATGATCCCAAAGAGTGGGCTCCGGAGACATTTACAATATGTAACATTTTGGGCATATTTTTAATCCTAACTTCAAGTGTCATAAAAATATTCACTAAATATAATTGGCATCTTCCATTTGTGCTTTTAACCATGATTCTTGTTTTTTTCTTATTAAATATTATCTAAGATGTAAAATGAAAATTTTAGAAAATTTGGCATTTTCATTTCTTGCTTAAGTCGCACAAGATTGTATCTGAAAATGGCTCAGCATGCATATTGGAGTCCTGACATGGCCCCATTAGTTTAGTATTTATTATCTCTGGAACTCAGCTGGGGTTTGTGGTTCAACAGTTGGTGGAATGAAATCTTTGTTTTTCTGCATTAAGAAGGTTTATCTCTGCTCTTGCCTAAAGGCTCTTGGTAACAGTAATGCATTCTAGTCAATGTTTCAAACTTAACTGGAACCAACCAAGTTCATGCAATACATAACTATGAGCTCCTTTCAAATGGAAGCATTGTGGGGAGGGGGAAAAAAAGAAAGGCCAAGTTCACCATGTGTGATCTCTAGTTAAACTGGGATCATTCTCAAGCAATTCCACAAATGAGAAAAAAAAAACCAAAAACAAAAAACACAATCGAGTATTTCAATGGAGAACTTCTTAATTTGAGATTCATTTATTTCTCTATGATGAGCAAATCTATATGAATTACCATTCTTAATAAGGATAGTATGCCAAAAGCTTTATGAATAGCTCCCTAACTACAAGGGCAGAAGGCAATGAAATACAATTTTTCATTTCTATTTTCTTGGCATATTAAGAAAATGTTAGGAGACCAATTTGTTTATTACCTTAATCACATCTACCTTTGCATCTAGTTTGGTACTCTGAGATCAGAGATCTAGATTTGGAAAGAGACTTTAGAAGTCATTTAATCTAGCCCTGTCATTTTACAAATAAGGAAGGTGAGGTTCAGAAAGGTTTGAGAAGCTTATCCAAGGTCACATAGAGAGATTCTCTGACAGCAAAACCAAATTTCTTTCCATTGTGCTGTATTACCTCCATCTGGAGGCATTTAGCAAGCACCTGCTATGTGCCAAACACTGTCCTAAGGAGAGGAGATACAAAGACAAAAGTGAGACTAGTCCCTGCCTTCAGGGAGCATACATTCTATGAGGGAAATACTATATGTGTATGTATACACACACATATGCACACGTACATATCTGTGTATGTGATTTATATGTATACATACACACAACACACGTGTATACACACACCTTTTATATGCATGCACATATAAACACATACATGTGTGGTTTGTATGTGTACACATGTGTGTATACATATATAGACTTTACGTGTGTGAGTGTGTGTAGGAGTTGTGACCAGAGAAGGGAGTTTTGTTCTAGACAGCCATAGGAATGGTAAGTAGAGTCATGGAGCTCATACTGTATGAAGTGATAGTTTTGGTTTGTTATTATTCCTAGAGCAAGAAGTATAAAATTGTGTGTGAATGTGTGTGTGGTCTAATACTTTCAGAGAGCTCTGATTTCATTGTCCAAGTGCTCACTCCACTGACTCACACTGTAAACCTTCAGCTCCTTAGTAGACAGCCTTCCAGTTGCTGTGGCCAAGGAATTTCATCACCGGATGACCAACCTTCTGGTAACACATTCTGAATTTAGCCAAGCTGGACTTTGGAGCTCAGCTACAATGACTCTCTCTGGTGCCAGTGCATGACATCTTTCTGGTTCTGTAGGACCTCGAGAGCGGTGCTTTCTTTGCTGGCACAGCCTTTGTCACATGACATGACATCTAAGACTTCAGTGGAAGCTTTGCTGCTCCAATTGTGGGCCTTGACTCAGTGCAGTTTCCAACTTTCTGTTATGGCT
Source organism: Vombatus ursinus (assembly GCF_900497805.2). Taxonomy (NCBI): domain Eukaryota; kingdom Metazoa; phylum Chordata; class Mammalia; order Diprotodontia; family Vombatidae; genus Vombatus; species Vombatus ursinus. The sequence continues at coordinate 15,877,131 of NW_020954652.1, forward strand.
TATATCCCCCTTCCTGACTGGAAGGGGAAACCTCATGGGTAGGCTATGAAAGCCAAGATTTGGCAGGGTATTCAAAAGTTAAGACTCAAATACTCTGAACACCTGAAGGAACCCTGATGTCCTCAGTTGCATAAGAGCTTCAGGCACCAAGAGCAGATCAGTAACTTTTTGTGTCTTAGCCGATAAATTCCAGGAAGTTGCCTGAAGCAAAGAGTGGTTAAGTGACTTACCAAAGGTCACACAGCTAGTAGATGTCAAAGGAGGGATTTGAACCCAGGTCTTCCTTGACTCCAAGTCCAGTACTCTATTGGCTCAGCAAGGCTGCCTCAAAATCTGCATTAAAAATGGGCATATGCAAAATATTATGTATACACTGATTATAGTACAATGCTGAAAATATATGTGTATATTTCACTAGCAAGGATTAGACAAGAAACGGTAGATTCGGTTCAATTAAAACATTCAATAGGTGCCAGCTACTCAAAATACAAGGACAAAAATGAAAACAATGACTGCCTTGAAGAAGTTTCCCACTTGAGGGATAGAGGCAGCTTAGAGTTTAATGTTCATTTTTTAAATTTCAACAGGACAGGGGACTTCAGGTGAAGGATTCTATCCACCAAGGTGGATAAGTAACTTCTCTGCAAATCAGAGTTTTAAGAGAGTTGCCCAGGAAAGACTTACATGAACTGATACAAAGTGAAGTGAGCAGAGCCAGGAGCACATTGTACATTGTAACAACGTTGTACAATGATCAACTATGAATGAATTAAACTTTCTCAGCAATACAATGATCCAAGACAATTCCAAAGAACTCCTGATGGAAAATGCTATTCACCTCCAGAGAAAGAACTGTTAAGAGTCTGAATGCAGATCAAAGCATACTTTTTTTTTCACTTTCTGTATTTTTTTTGATGTTTCTTTTCCCTTTGGGTGTGTGTCTTCTTTCACAACGTGACTAACATGGTAATAGGTTTTGCATCCTCAAACATGTATAACCTGTATCAAATTTTTACCATCTGCTGGGGAGGGAAGAGAGGGAAAGAGAAAATTTGGAACTCAAAATTTTTAAAAATGAATGTCTTCACATATAAGTGGGGGGAAATAAATTATTGAGTGGGGGAGCAGGAGAGGGAGAAGGAGAGTTGCCCAGGGAACTTAGAGATTAATCAACCACAGCAGGCACACAGCTATCATGTAGCAGAGGTGAGACTTGAACCTAGGTCCTCCTGACTCTTGTTCCATGTCCACAATTCCCCTCTGCCTTTCTCAATGTAATGAAGAAAGTTTATATAGAATTAATAGAGATGGGAACTATTCATTGTTATAGAGAACTCTGAGATGAGGAAACTCCCTTTACCAATGTGGAGGCTTAACACAGTGCCTGGCACATAGTAGGCACTTAATAAATGTTTATTGAATTGAAAAGATGGCTACCTTTTCTGTAACTTAGCTTAGGGAATTGCACTAGAGTACTGAGAGGTTAAAAAAAACTTTCTCAGAGTAGGAAAGCTCTGATATGTCAGGTGGTCACACTTGAACCCAGGCCCCCTTGACTCCAAAACCTGTTCTCTGACCATGAGAACATGTCATGTTGTGGGGTTTTTCTTCCTGTTTAAGTTCATAATAAGAAATAAAATTATTTATATCAGTCACCTTAGTTTTTCCAGCATATGAATTTTGTTTATACTCACCATACACATTGACATTCCAGCTTCACCATTCTTTATCTCTCTTTTCCTGCTGTACTCCCTTCTTCACCTCCAGCCAGGCTCAGGCTCACCATGGCCCTGAGCCAGCTTTCAGTGGGTGTTCCCAGCTGGCGCTGATTGCTGGTGAGTGAAACATTTGAAAGTGGATGTAGGAGCTGGGCCTGGGTCAAGACACAGGGGGTTTGTGTATGGGGGCTCAGTATCTGCCTCTTGCTACCACCGATGGCCAACCTGCTCACTTTCATATAGTTATTTTAGCAGTTTACAAAATCATCTTCAAGGAGCAATCCTAAAAGGTATGTAGTTTAAATATTATCATTCCCACTTTAGAGATGCCAAGAAAGTTAAAAAAATCCACGGTCAGAGGGCAAATGACTTCCCACTTGTCCACCTGCTGAGTAATTAAACAACATTCCATCCACCAGAACCGGAAATAGGGTCAAGGTTGGGTGATTTTTATGTTCAAAGGGAATTCAATTTAATTATTTAAGAAATCCTCTTTCTCATTAAACTAAATGTCAACTTAAGCATTTTCTTTAAGGTTAGTCTATATATGTATTTCCTTCTCTCCTTTCCTGAGGAGTTGTGTGGCTACTAATGCCTTACTCTTGATCCATACCCTCCTCCTGTTTCTCAGGTTAGTTACCCAGTTTTTATCCTCAACACTTTTTTCATGATGATAATGTAAGAAACTTACATGTACATTCTGATCATCTGAGGCCCAATTGCTTCACAAGTTGTGGGGTGGATTGTACCCATCAAATCACTCTTGAATGATTTTTTTTCTCAGCGGTGCATATGAGGGGGAATGAGTTACTCCCCAAGATGTGTGCATTATAGACTGAGCTTGTAGTTATGTCTAAAATCAACTTACTTCGGTTGAAATCAATCACCCATCTTTTTTTTCTGTCTCCTCCTCCCCAGTTTGGACCATTTCCCCCTCTTTGTTATGCTTCTTTGCTCTCCCTCTGTCTCTCTCTCCGTCTCCCTTTGTCTCTGTCTCTCCCTCTCCCTCTGTCTCTCTTTCTTTCTAGTGATTTATTTCCTTTCAGAGTGACATTCATTTTTCATTTTAGAGGAATAATAAGAATTCGTCGGAGAATTAAACACCGATTAGAAAAGCAAACCTAAAATGGAGAATTGGGGACTTCTAAACCTGACTTAGAGTGTTGCATTTGAAGTCAGGAGAAAGCTGAGACTGAATCCTGCCTCTGACATTTACTACTGTGTGACAATGGGTAATTTGCTTAATCTGCTTAAGCCTCAGTTTACTCGTCTGCAAAATGGGGGCAATAATAACTCTATTTCCTTCCTCACTAGGTTGTTGTAAGGCTCAAATGACCTAGACTATATAAATTATTTTGATAAACCTGAAATATAAATACTAGTTATTAACAGATCTATCACCGATTATTAGCTGTTCAGCATTCAGTGCAAAGGCACAGCTAAATATGGAGAGGAGATCTGGTTCCTTAGGGCCCAAGGCTTCATTGTTGGGAGGTCCCCTGGGACTACCCTGTATGGGTAAGTCAGGACCTTGGGCTCGGTGAGTAGGAAACCTTGGGACACCAAGACCGCTCCTAGGCAGAGTAGCTAGGCCAAGGAGGAGTTTACCTAAAGGTGTAGCCACTAGGATAGGAACGTGGAAGTATACATGGTGACATCTTCCTATTTTAACTAATTATTAACTAATTTTGCCGTCTTGTTTTAAGCATTTCTAACTATTTAGTCTTGCTAGCTAGGTGCTATACTCAGCTCTTTCTACTTAGTGAAGAAGTACGAATGCCATCAATGTTCTCTAAATTTTGGCACCCTGGGAAAAAGCTCCTGTCTTCCTGTCCTGGTTGTTGCTCTATCATATACCTAAAAATCATTTGTTTCCTCCCACTAGTTGCTTTCAAATGATTCCATGTTTGGTTTCTTTTGTGCTAAATCTTGACTTCTTTATATACTTGAAGGGTAGGTGTTATCTCTGTGTTTGAGCCTTGAAGCCAGGAAGACCTGAGTTTGAATTCTGCCTTGGATACTTACTTACCGTTTGACCCTGGGCAAGTCGATTAAGTCTGTTTGCCTCAGTTTCCTCATTTGTAAAATAGGGATAATAATAGTAGCTACTTCTCAAGGTTTTTGTGAGGATCAAGTGAGTTAATGTATATGAAGTGCTTTGCAAACTTTAAAGCAATAAGTAAATCCTAGCCAGCGATTATAATGAACAGACAGAGAAATCAGATGGGAGGTTATTCCCCTCATGGGGTGGGGTGAGGTCCTGTTATCTTTCTTCCCACGCCAAGATCCTTAAAGCTGGTGCCCCACTACTAATCATGAGATTAATATTAACCAGTAGGCTGTTTTTGAGTAAAATTTGGGGTTACAAAATACTTCAGAAATGTTAGATACAAAGGGGCAGCCAAGTGGCACAGTGGATAGAATGCCATTCCTGGAGTCAGGAAGACTCATCTTCCTGAGTTCAAATCTGGCCTCAGATACTTCCGAGCTGTGTGACTCAGAGCAAGTCATTTAACCCTGTTTGCCTCAGTTTCCTCATCTGGAAAATGAGTGGGAGAAGGAAATGGCAGACTGATCCAGTATCTTTGCCAAGAAATCCCTAAATGGGGTCACAAAAATATCAGACAAGACTGAAAAATAGGGAAATGGACTGGATCCTTGGATCTTTTATTATATAGGCATAAGGAACTCCCAGAAAGGAGACCCCTTTTACCAATGCAGTTGGAAATTTTTCTGCAACTTAACTACCTTCAAAAGTTGCCCAGAATACTGAGAGATTAAAGGATTTCTTCAGTCTCACATCCAGTGTGTATCAGAGGCAATACTGGAATGTAGGTGTTTCTGACTAAAAGGCCAGCTTTCTATCTACTACGGCACACAGACTCTCTAGATAGCAGATTGTTTTAAATAATAATCACTTGAAGGGCAGGAAATAAGATTTTTCCTGCTCTTTTCTTTTTATGTCTTTTCACAGGAGGCAAGGAGACAAATATTATCCTTTCCTCTTTTTATTTTTCCTTCATTTTTCCTTTCTAGAGTATGAATTGTAGAAGGAAAAAAAAAACAACCCTGAAAAATGAATCCAGATTCTTTTATGAGAAAACGTGAACTCTCTCAAGTCCGATGAGCCATGTTTGTTATTATATCTGTTCGCTGCTTTTTGGGACCTTTATAAGCACCCGTCCTTGGGAAATGTGGGCTTCCTAGTTTGGTCTGTTTCCATTGACGGGAAGCAACAGACGTCTTCCCTAAAGTTAGCGAAAGCAATTACCAGGAAGTGTGGCTTTGTAATGAATCTCTTTCAGCTACCAGGAAATGTCTGGCTCAGGGACAAAACCTCCATGTTGTCATCTCCCTTTGCTTGTCCTGGAAACGTTTCTGTTCTTAGATGTCCAACTGAAATGAATCAGAGCTCTGGCGATATTCCATTGAATGTAGTTGGGCCATATATTTGGGTGTCAGTTGATGGTATATCTTAGATTCTGAAGTGGATGCAATTTGGAGGCAAGGAGCATATTGGGTGTCCTGGGTGGTACCTGGTCCACTGAGGATGCTAAAAACCAAACCAAATGTGCATCAACACAGAGGGGACAGCAGAGGGGAGGGAGAAGAATTCTGAATTTAGAGCTCCAGAGACTTGAGTTCGAACCCTACCTCTGACCCATGTCCGCTCTGAGTGAGTGCCTTAATTTCTTTGAAGTCTCAGTTTTTTGATCTGTAGAAAGGGGAACAGAATACTTAAATTAGCTACCCCCTAGGGCTGCTTTGAGGAAACTCTGCAAACCTCACGAAATCACATGAGCTCTTCTTAACAACAACAGCAACAACAATCATCATCATCATCATCATCATTGCACTTAATAATAAAATGTGAGCTATTCTTTTTAAGAAATATTTGAAGAATGATCTTCAGCAACCAAGTTATTCTGAGTATTATAAATACTCCAATTAACTCCAAAGGACCTATGAAGGAAGATGCTATCCAATAAATAGAAGTACGCAAAGTATGGTTTTACATATATTTATAAACCTGTATTAAATGATGGCCTTCTCTAGTGCAGGGTGGGGAGGAAGGAAGGGAAGGAGACAATTTGGAACTTAAAATTTAAAAAATAAAATAAAATAAAATTTTTTTAAAGTGAGCTATTCTTAAGAATAATTATTATAACAACAGCCAGTATTTATATAATGCTTTAAAATTGGATAGGGTTTTACGTATATTATCACATTTGATCTTCACAACAACTTTGTGAGGTAGGTGCTATTATTTTCATGTTACAGATAAGGAAACTGAGGATGAGAAAGTAATAAAGTCAGTAAAAGTATGGGCAGCATTTGAATTCAGGTCTTACTGATTCCAAGTTGAGCATTCCATCTACTATGTCACATAGCTGCCAGTTTCCTTGTGTGAATAACTTCTTTGTAGAATAAATTGTTTCGAGATGGGTGGAACCCACACCTCAGAGATGCTGGATCAACTTCATGCTTAACAAGTCAGTTCCTCTCTTCCAAAGGCACTAGAGTCACTGCTCCCTATGGCCATGGTCAAAGATAGGTTGTATTAACAAAAATAAATTCAGAAGGAGACATGTACAGGCAATCTTTCGAAACTACTGGATTCACTTTCTTTGTTCAGTCGTTTCAGTCACGTCTGCCTCTTTGTGACTCCATTTGAGGTTTTCTTGGCAAAGACACTGGAGTGATTTGCCATTTCCTTCTCCAGTCTATTTTACCATTGGGGAACTGAGGCAAACAAGGTGAAGTGACTTACCCAGGGTCACATAGCTAGTGAGTGTCTGAGGCCAGATTTGAACTCGGGAAGATGAGACGTCCTGATTCCAAGCCCAGCACTCTGGGCACTATGGCGCCCTCTAGCTGCCCAAAATGTAACATACTTTAAAAAACAAAACACAACCTGTTTGCAGCAAGGTCACAAGTTTATGTACAATATTATTTTTGTTCCTTGTATATTGAAATGTTTTTGTTTGATGATTAAGTTCCTAATAAAAATGAAAATAAAAAAAACCCAGTAAAAACAAAAACAAGACAGAAAAATCTCTGCGTTTAGGCTTGTCTTCCTTTCGCTTCCATTCCCAGGATCAATAGAGGGCTTGTTCTCCTCTTGAAGAGTTGTTCTGACCAGACTCCTGAACAAATATATTCTAGGGCAGTATCATTAACCAGCCTGATATGGGAACTGAACAAACAGGGTGAATCAGCTCCGATTCATGCCTCCTGGCACGAATCTTTTTCTGTCTCTAATTTCTCAGCTTGTTTTTTCAGGATAGCTGATTGTGGGCGACGGTGTGTCCTGATAGCAGGGAACAGGAAGCTTATCCTAGCAAGCGCTTGTTTGTTTGTGTCTTGGCCTGCTCCTGTGTGCCGCGCCTCACGGCTCCCTCTGATGCCTTGTTCTTGAACAGTAGAAAGCCATAGGGCACAGGATGCCGTCCAGAGGTGGTGGCACACAAGACAGATGATGATTTTTTTTTTCTCCCACCCCTAATGGCAGAAGGCCGTTATGGTATTTGAAGGGACCCGAAACAGAATGTTTTCCCTCCTGAATTACTTAGGTATGAAGCTAAGATGTTGTTCTGTGACCTTTAAAAAATTGTCCAGGATGTGCAAAGCATGCTGGGCTTGGAGGGTTTGGATCCTTCTTCTTCCACTTAAGACTGATGTGACCCCTGGGCAAGTCATTCAGCTTCTTAGAGCTGGAAAGGATCTATAAAGCCTATACTTTCCTATCTTTAAATGGAGATCATCACACCTAGTCTCTACCTCATAGGATGATGGTGAGCAGAGCTGTAATAAGCAATTTTTGCATGTGTGCCGTGTGGTGATGGTTTGGGGGAAGGGTCACTTAAGGGTGCTGTTCAGAGGAAAGAAGCCATATAGTTTCTGTGTTGAAGGATTGACTCTTGTTTGAGGGACCGCTGAAAACTGGGAAGGCCCGGATCAAAGTACATTGTCTCAATGGGAGGGAAGGAAGGGGAATGGATGATATTCCTAGCAGGACAGAGCCATTGACACCGCCTGAGGTCAGGTGGCCAGGGAAGGAAGCATGGGTAGAATTGGGCTGTTGTGGGCCCTGTTCCTGACTTTCTGGGCTCCAAAATCATGCCACTTCTCCTGCTGGAGTATCCTGGACCTTCCCCAGAACCTCTGAGGTCTCCTCACCCCAGAAGAGCCTGCTGTCCAGGAGGCCTGATCCCCCCGTTATATCCTTCCACAAGGCCTGCGCCTCTTTTCCTTTGTGGAGTTTCTCTTGGAGCCTCGAAGGAACCAGGCTGACTTACCTTCATTCTTCTTTCAGCCATATTCCTGATTTTCTGGACCTCCACACCATGTCTCTATTCTGGGGCCTTGCATCCTCCTGGACCCAGCCCTTCCATCCCCTACTGCTTTTCATATCCATTTCGTATGTTGTCTGGCCCATTAGAATGTGAACTCCTCAAGAGCAGAGACTCGATTTCTTTTTGCTTGTGTATGTTTCTCCAGCATTTAGCACAGTACCTGTCACGTAAGGGCTTAATAAGTTCTCCCTCCCCCCCTTCCTCCCTTCTTTCCTTTCTTTCTTCCTTCCATCCTTCCATCCTTCCATCCTTCCTTCCTTTTTTTCCTTCTTCCTTCCTTCCTTCCTATTTCCTGCCCTAGGGGAAAGCCCCATGGTCCCACCTTAGTAATGGCTCTGGTTATAACTCCATGGAACAAGATATTTCTCCCAGAATAAATCTATCACTTCTACACTTACTGACCTGTTGCTAACTCAAGGCTTGACACCACCTCCCTCAGCCGTCTTTCTCTTCTGTCTGGAGGGCTGTAAGGTAGAGCATCAAACTTTTCCATATGCCTTCCTTTATAGAAGGCAGCTAGGTGGCACAGTAGATAGAGTACTGGGCCTAGAGTCAGGAAGACCTGAGTTTAAATCCAGCCTCGGACACTTACTAGCTGTGTGACCCTAGGCAAGTCACTTAACCCTCTCTGCCTCAGTTTCCTCATCTGTAAAATCAGAAGGAAATAGCAAACCACTCAGCATCTTTGCCAAGAAAACCCCACAATGGGTCACGAAGAGTTGCACATGACTGAAAATGCCTAACCAGACAGAGAGAGCACAATCTGGAGACTAGATTCTCAGCTCATTCTGATTTGCATCTGCTGTTCTGCCTGGTTTCAGCTCCATGGAACAATGGCTTACTGGCCAATCTTGAAACGCCACTCTTTATCCAGGCTCCACATTGTTTAACCAGAGCCTCAGGCATGTGGATGATGTCCACATGGACGTGGAAAATAAGGAAGACAAAAGTTTGTTAGGTTTGAATGATCATTGTGACTCGTAGGTTTGTCTTCTCCTTCTTCCCTCCAAGGGTTAATGAAAGAAACCAAGAGAGAAGCAGAGAAGATAATCAACTAAGGGAATATTTGGGGGTTTCATTCCTAAAAGGTGGCAGTACTTAAACTCATGTGGATTTTAGCAGGTAGCTAGATTTCCTTAAGAACAAAAAAATAGTAACAGACTAAATCCATTAGAAGTTCCTCTACAGATTGAAGCAATAAGGCCATCCCCTTTTAACAGATCATCCAACCTTTTAACATGTCCCAGTGTTCAAAATGGTTTTTCCAGATATAGCCAATGTCTCTCTCTCTCTCTCTTTTTTTTTTTAATGGAGGAGATAGGAATAAGACAGCCATTTTTCATGCTCCTGGTTTAGAGGCCTGTGAGCTTAGGGCTGAGAGAATATTCCCTTTCCCTTGGCTATCGGGTTTGTATGGGGGGTTGGGGAGGATTCTCAATGCACAGATTTATGGTGGGTTCCAAACTGGAGAAAGCTAGTTTCTCTCCCTCTGTCCCTGTCATATCTGAATGTATTTTCCTTCTGTGACACCTTAGGCAAGTCACTTAACATCCCTGGGGCTCAGTTTTCTCATCTGAAAAATGAAGTGGTTACACGCAGTAACCTATGAGGTTCCTCTCAGCTCTGACTTGGTGACCTCATTGCAGTTAACACATACCTGCGACGTACAATTTCCTTCTAATCCACTCTTTCCAGTATTATCTTGTGACGCTTACCTTTCACTTCGTTTACATTCCAGCCAAACTGTTCTAATCTCCATCTCCTGTCCTCATCGTGCCATCTGTGCATTTTTGCTTATGCTCTTAGACCCATGCCTGGACTAGGCCCCCTTTGCCCCTTCTACATCTGTTCAAGATGGAGGCCAGTTCATTCATAAGCACTTCCTGGCCTCCTCAATTAAAAGTCATAAGATCATGGATTTAGAGCTGGAAGGAACCTTGCAGACCATTGAGTCTACTATCCCTCTCCCCATTTTACACATGAGAAAACTGAGGCTGAGAGATGTTAAGTGACTTGTCCTATGTCATAAAGCTAGTAAGGGTCTGAGGTAGGATTGGAACATGTCTTCCTGTCCTCGAGGTCAGTGGACTACTCATTTTATCATACAGCTTCCTTCAGAAATTCCTCATAGCTTTGGCCAGTATCTCCTCTGTACGTATATCTTCCTTTTACACACATCTTCTTTCTTTCCATATAGTCTTCCCTTTATCTTAGTCACTTGTGTACGTGTTTATCAACCATCTATTAAGCTCCTCGAGAGCAGAGGCTATATCGTGTCTATTCATGTATCTCCAGAGCCTAGTATATTCAGTCAGTCAGTTGAAAAACGTTTGTTTAATTGAAGTTGAATTGCTGTAGATGGAGGGCAGCTAGGTGGCACAGTGGATAGAGTGGCTGGCACTGGAGTCAGGAAGACTCATCTCCTGAGTTCAAATCTGGCCTCAGACACTTACTAGATGTGTGATTCTGGACAAGTCACATCACCCTGTCTGCCTCAGTTTCTTCATCTGTAAAATGGGCTAAAGAAGGAAACAGTAAACCACTCCAGTGTCTTTGCCAAGACCCTAAACAGGGTGATGAAGAGTCAGACACATCTGAAACAATAGAACAGCAACAAAAATAGACGGAGGAAGGAAAAGAAGGAGCGAGTAAAATCAATTCCCCTTTAAAGACAATCAGTGGAGGAAGAGATTGAAGCTAATATCAACTCGAGGGTCTACTGGTTACATTTGTACAAGAGGAGAATAATTACCTAGTGAATGGCCTAATGGTCCAGGCATCTTTAGGATATTGGAGGACTTGACCCATGACCCTCTGGCTGGGACTTGCTGGGTCACTTCAGCAAAGTCACCTCATCTGTGTCTCGGGTAGGAAAAGGCCGCTATCATTTGGGATCCTTGGCCTGAAGGGATGACTGAGCAAAAGGAATCCAAGGAATTCCTTGAATGTGAACTCAGCATGCTAGGTGTTGAACAAGACCCTCTAGAAGAAAGGGCCTGGTCTGCAGAGCTATTGTATAAGGAGAAACCTGAAACTCACTGTTATCTCCCTTTTCGGAATTCTTGTACCATAGGGCTGAATTCTTCAGCTAGTATGTAAGGCGTGTTAAAATTGTTTCATTAATCTTTTCGGCTGGTAAAAATTCCTATTTCTATACTCATTCAACAGGGCCAAAAACCGAGCTACTTAACCTGTTTCTTGGTGGAACATGGAAAAAGGAGGTCTTCCCACTTCCTGTTCAGTCAAATGAAACATTCTATTTAGACTAAACAAGATTTATTTTTGGTCTATTTACAGAAGCCTCGTATAGGTCCTTGTCTTATTCATGTGTGGGACTCTTCCCTTCAAACTGCCTGGGGCAGATGGCGTACGTGTTGCTGAATCAACATAGGATTAACTAGAAATATTTGGAATCATATGGATTTAAAAAACACCATCTCCACTATCCAAGGCAATTCCAGGGCATAAAGCAGATGAGAGAGAGAGAGAGAAGATGTTTTAAGTTAGTTTTACTGAAAGAAGGGAGGTTAAAAGTTAAATTCATGGATCATGACTTTGGAGATCATTTAATCCAGTGCTCTCATTGTACAGATGAGGAAACTGAGGCCCAGAGAAGTTAGTTCCCTTGTTCAAGGTCACACAGCTCAACCTGACACTCAGTTCAGTTGTTTCAGTAATGTCCGATCCTTCATGATGCTATTTGGGTTTTTTCAAAGAAAGGTACTAGAGTGGTTTACCATTTCCTTCTCCAGTGGATCCAGTGGGTCTATCTTCTTGGGCGATCATAGGTTAAGTAACTTGCCCAGTTAGGAAGTGTCTGAGGATGGATTTGAATTCAGGACTTCCTAACTCTAGGTCCAGTGCTCTATCCACAGAGCCATGAGTTACTTCTCAACCTGACATAGGTAGCAGCAAAATGGATATTTAATTCAATTCTGCAAACATTTATTGAGCATCTCCTCTGCTGATAGGCAGCCATCTACTGGCACAGTGGATAGAGTCCTATACCTGGATTCAGGAAGACCTGAGTTCAAATCCAGCCTTGGACACTTACCAGCTACATGACCCTGGGCAAATCATTTAATTTCTCTCAGTCTCCATGTCCTTATCTGTAAAATGGGGATAATAATAGCACCTAACTCTCAGGGTTCTTGTGAGGACCAAATGAGATAATATTTGTAAAGTACTTTCCAGATCTTAAAGCGATATATAAATTGTTGTTGAGTCATTTTTCAGTCACGTCTGGCTCTTTGTGACCCCATTTGGGGTTTTCTTGGCAAAGATCCTGGAATAGTTTGCCATTTCCTTCTCCAGCTCATTTTACAGATGAGGAAGCTGAGGCAAACAGGGTTAAGTGACTTGCCCAGGGTCACACAGCAAGTAAGGATCTGAGGCCAGATTTGAACTCATGAAGATAAGTTTTTCTGACTCTAGGTCTGCTGCTCTATCTACTGAGCCACCTAGCTGCCATTAATAGCACTGTGCTGGGAATGGGGATGCAAAAAATAATAAAGATCTGGGTACTTGGCCAGAAGGAATTTAGTGGCTTTAATTCCAGTAATTTGGAGACATTTGCATGTTTCCAAATCCAAACCAGAATTGGTCCGTTCCCAGAGTTCTAGCCCTGCCTCTCCAACTTTGTGCTCAATATCTACACCTGAAAGTCTTGTCTGGCTGGCACCTCACACTCAGGTGTTAACTCCTCATCCTCCCCTCTCCTAACCATCCCCTTTCTCCCACCTATCCTGTTTCTCTTGATAGCACCACCACCTCCCAGAGATGGCCAGGCTTAAACTTTGGTCATATTTGACTTTTCTTTTTCTCTTATGCCTAGTACCTGATCACAGGATTTACAGGTGGAAAGAACCTTAGACATAAGCTCTGCTTTTGTAGGTGAGAAAATTGAAGCTGAGAGATTAAAGCGCTAATTCGCACAGGTAATAAGTCACAAAATCAAGATTCAAACCCTGAGTCTCTCAGTCTAAATTTCTATTTCTGTTCCATCATACTGTCCTCTCATTTTCCTAACTATGGACTCTGCCTTTATAACATCTTTCTTCTTTTCCTTTCTTTCTTTTCTTTCTTCCTTCCTTTATTTCCTTTTTTTCTTCCTCCTTTTCTTTCTTTGGAATCATATGGATTAAAAAAACAACATCCCCACTATCCAAGGCGATTCCAGGGCATAAAACAGATGAGAGAGAAGATGTTTTAGGAAAAGAAAGGAGGTTAAACGTTAAATTCATGGATCATAAATAGATCATGACCTTGGAGAACTTTCTTTCTTTCTTTCTTTCTTTCTTTCTTTCTTTCTTTCTTTCTT
>NW_020954652.1:15890534-15909873 GCF_900497805.2 Vombatus ursinus
TTTCTTTCTTTCTTTCTTTCTTTCTTTCTTTCTTTCTTTCTTTCTTTTTCTTTCTTTCTTTCTTTCTTTTTTTTCTTTCTTTCTTTTCTTTCTTCCTTTCTCTCTCTTTCTCTCTCTTTCTCTATTTCTCTCTTTCTTTCTCTCTCTCTTCCTTCCTTCCTTTTCAAATACAGGGCAGTCTTTATTTGATATGACAAAATCCAAAAGACTCATTCCTGATCTCATAAGTAGACAACATAATTCTTCTTCATGCTCTGGTAAACCTTCACCTTCTAAGGACCTATATAGATTGTCTTCTACAATATTTCTCATCTTTGTATTCTCTCTATTTGAACTGTTATCACCTAATTCAGGTCTTTACCCTGTTGAACCCTTTCTGGGCTTTCTGGTATACCCCTGCCTCCCCACATACTCTGTGATGTGGTACCACTTAGGTCTTTGCTGTCCCTTTAACCAGATTCTCCATCTCCAGACTCCAGACATTTTCATTGACTATCTCCTGTGCCTGGAATGCTCTACCTCCTCATCTTGTCCTGGCTTCCTTCAAGTCCCAGATAAACCCCTTCTTCTACGGGAAACCTTTCACTTATCTGTATTAATTCTAGCGTCTTCCCTCAGTTGATTATTTTCAATTTATCCTGTTTGTGGGTAGTTTTTTGCATGCTGATTTCCCCCAACCCATTAGATTGTGAGTTCCTTGAGGGCAGGGACTGTATTTTGCCTCTTTTTGTATCACTTGTGCTTGGCAGTGTCTGGTAAATAGTTGGTGCTTAATAAATGCTTATTGATGGACAACTTGATCTTCTTGGCCTCAGTTTTTCCTCCTCTCCAGTCCATCATTCACATAGCTGCTAAAATAATCTTTATATAGCTGTTCTGGGCCAAGCCTGTCTGGCAGGTCTAGTGATTCAAGCTTCACATTTGAGTGAGATGAGATATTCACGGGCCATAAAATATTTAACAAAGAGAAGTTTACTCAACCCTAAAGAAGATCAGTGAGGATACATCATTGATTCAAGTGGAAGAGGCCTCCCTCTGCATCTTCTGGGGAGGCAACACCCAATGGGACAGATGTTGACTCTCATGCCAGTGGGAATTCCATGAGGCCCGAGTATCACTGAGTCCTCATAGGCTGGCCTTTTATACTTAAGGTAATAAGGAAGCTGTGCCAATTTCAAGTCCCAGATCCCTGAACCAATCAAGTCCTAAGCACCATCTCCTTTTCCTTTGAAGAGAAACCAGCCCAGCCTATGTAAGACAGATGCCACTCTTACCACTAATGCCCAGGTGAGACCGTGCCTCTGCTCAGAAACCTTCAATGTCTTATTCTTGATTAGAAGATAAAATAGAACAAGCTTTAATGGATTTCTGCAGCCTGACTCCTGCTTACCTTTCAATCTAGGGTTCACATTATTCTTCACCCCCTCCGTATTTCAGCCAAATTGTACCATATTCGTCCCAATCGTCCTTTCCTCTCCACCTCGGAACTCGTGTAGGCCATTCTCTAGGCCTTGAAATACAATGCCTTTTTAGTTGAGAAACTCCTCTTCCTTCTTTTCCAGTGTCTGGCACACAGTAGGCACTTGGTTGAGGGCTCAGCTTCAGAACCCTCTCTTTCCTAAAGCCTTCCTGTAGTATCCCCTACTTGAAAAGGAATTTTTCATGGAAAGATTTACATGATTGGCTGCAGACAGAATAAAGTAAGCAGAGCCAAGAAAAAAATATCCACAATGACTACCATGAGATAAAAGGAAGGAATGATCACCAAACATTCAAAAGAGAATGTTGCAAAATGACAAAGAAAGGGAAGAAGGGAAGTGAATAAACATTTATAGAGGGCCTACTATGTGCCAGGTGCTATGCTAAGCCCTTTCCAAATATTATATTATTTAATTCTCATAACCACCCTGGGAGGCAGCTCTAAATCAATAGTCCTTTGAACTGTGGGTAAAGTAGGTTACTGATCAGGGCTATACTAGCACCTCACCAGCTTGATATTATCCCCATTTTTACCGCTGGGGAAACAAAGGTAAGCAGATGTTAAGTGACTTGCCCAGGGTCACACAGCTAGTAAGTGACTGAAGCTGGATTTGAACTTCGGTCTTCCTGACCGCAGGCCCAGACTCTATCCACTGGGCCATCTAGCTGCCTCAAAGAAAAAAAAAGCATAACCTCCAAAGAGAAGATATGAGAAGACCACTGCTTGGAAAAGGTGGGAGGTCTTGTCCACACATATGGGACATTGCATGTGTTTTCACACTTTTTTGATGTACTGATGATTGTTTAATGATTTTTTTCTCTTGTACCTCTTTTTCTTTTTTATTTAAAAAATTGGTATGGTCCTCTGGGAGGTAGAAGGCAAAGGAAATACTGGGCAAAACTGGTAATGAAAAAAACCAAAGATATCTAATTTATTTATTTATTTTTTTTAAAGAATAATTTCTCTCTCCTCAATTTTTCTTAGCTACTAGGTCTGGATTTCTCTTGGTCCCCCTCATCACACTGTATCTTGTATTTTACACATTTCTGTACATAATACATTCCCTTAGTAGAATGTAAGTTTCTTGAGGGCAATAATTATGTTGGTTTTTGTCTTTGACTCTAGAGCAGGCACATAATTACTGCTGGGCAATTGAATGAGATTGGATTTAAAACTAGAAAAAATGATTTTATTCTAAGAACTTACTTTCATACATTATGGCTTGTAAATCAATCCTAAAATCCCTTTGGATTTGGGGGCCATTGTAAGTTGTCTTTGGGGTGTGTGTGGCAATTGGGGTTAAGTGACTTTCCCAGAGTCACACAGCTAGTAAGTGTCAAGTGTCTGAGGCTGGATTTGAACTCAGGTCCTTCTGTCTCCAGTGCCATGTTCTATCCAGTGTGCCACCTAGCTGCCCCCCATTGCCAGTTGTCTTGACTTTTGTCTTGCCACTAGACTGCAGTGACTCCGGAAGAGAGAGTGAGGCTGACGTCTGCACAGCTCTGCCTTATTTAAATCCAATTCACTCACAAGTCAAGACATCACCCGCCTGATGTCCTTGGTCCTCTTAGAGAACGAATGATAAACAAGAACAGCAGCAAATCCTTTGGATTTGTGGAGCTAAAAAAGAAAAAATATCATTTGCTCAAAGCAAGAGTTTTTCAATCAACTATCAGCCAAGCAAAAGATAAAAGCACCAGACCTCTCTCCCAGTGATTTTTGTTCACTGGATTCCAAACTTAGAGAAAGGACGCAGAAGCCATGTTCAAGCAAAGGAAAATCAGGTGAAGGGCTGGGGTGCAGAGAGACAAACACTCCAGTGCTGTGGATATGGATGTCATCTCCTTCCCTCTTTGTTGCCTTTCCCAACTGGGAGATGAGATCTTTTGGCAGCCAAATTCCACATAAAACAGTTTTTGACCAAGGGTCTGTCTCTGGGCTGATCTGTTTTCCGTCTGACTTATGCTCTTTCACATTCTTTTTTTGGCCTACGGGCCTCTTCTCTGACCTTTTTCATGAATTCTAGTAGATCATTCATTTGGGGCTCATGGATGTTAGTAATTTAAAGCTGATTTGGCATGGAACAGAGGGGGTGTGTGGCTTGGATTAGAATCAAATTGGTTTGGGATAATCCCATTTTGGCTCCATCCATGTGAAAAAAGAAAAGAAGGAAAAAACAACAAGAAGGGGAAATATCTTAGCATCAGACAGCTTCTGTAAGGAATGGGGGTCAGTGCCAAAATGTACACTATTTGTTTTATTAGAAATTTGGAGGAGAAATGGCCTTTAGAATACTTGACATTGAGTTTTTGATTTTTAGCATGAGTTTTAGCTGATCCCAAGAGAGGTCTGCAATGATTGATTTTTTTCCATTTAGTTATTCTAGAAGCAAGGTGAGTTAATCCCCTTGGCTCTGATACTAGATACATTAAATCCATAGGAAGTTTTATCTTCTGCTGGTGTGTGACAGAGGCCTGGCCAATCAGAGCCCGGTCTTTATGAGCATTTTCTTCATCATGTTGATACAATCCTCATGTTGATACGATGGGCAATGTGGGACTTCTGATTGGCTGTTGAGCTGGAACGTGATGGAAATACAAAAGGCACTAACTAACCAAATCAACTTCTCTCCCCCAGTTATGTTTGGGGGGTGGGGAATGACACACCAAATGCAGTAAACTTCTGGGTGGGGAGAAATGTCTCGGGTCTTTGCTTCCTAATTTGGGTTGCTGCCATATTGCCCTGAGCTCATGTCTCTGTTTCATCCATTCTTTCCTGAACTTAAAGGAAGGGCTATGCTGTGACCTTGTAAGCCTGGAGGTCAGGAGACCCACAAGGGGTCCAGCAAGTAGAGTCCATATCAGCTAGGTGGCGCAGTGGATAGAGCACCAGCCCTGGATTCAGGAGGACCTGAGTTCAAATTTGGTCTCAGACACATAACACTTAGTAGCTGTATGACCCTGGGCAAGTCACTTAACCCTATTGCCTCGCCTAAAAAAAGCAAACAAACAAAGAAAATAAAACTAGAGTCCATACTCGACTTTTCTGGCAGCTGAGCCTGGTGAGATGCCAGTATGGCCTTGAGGAGTCTACTTTACCCACTATAGCAATTAATTGAACTAGCAGTTGAGACTTTGTTTTTTTGCAAGCGAGGGAGTTATGTCATCTGAATCAAAGCTTTACTACATTCAGAGTTGAACTTGGTGTGCTGAAGGTATTGTAGAGATCACTTTCGGTTTGAGTCCACTCTCCACAGGGACTGAGGCATGGTATACAAGAGGGTGAGGGTGGGGCAGGAAAATGTGTTTGTAATTCTGTTCCTGTTATATCTTCTTAATATATATTCCACTGTAAAAGCTAATTGATGTTAATTGATTAAATTGATAGTGGGATGTTAATCACTGGTTAAATCAGTATAGGAAAGATACTAAGTGTAATTGATGATTGAGATTGGGGGAGAACAAATCAGAATGGGGTTTAGAGCCAATAGCATTAGAAGACACCCAAACCCTTGCTGTTACCCTTAGGATAACAAGGGGAGAGACATAGCTGCCCTCTGGGAGCCCATTTTGACAGAACAAGTGAGATCTGGGAGAAGACCCTTGAGAGTCTTGCTACAGATGCAACCCAAAGTTTGCCAGAGTATTGGTACAGAACTAAAAGGGACCTTACTGGTCATCTAGTCTAACTTTGTTCTAAATTCATATTGCATATTGGTGTAGAATTATTATGGTAAGTAGAGTCAAGGTGGTAGAATAGATAAAGTGTTGGAATTAGGTACAGTAGAAAGAATGTTTGATTTGCAGTCGGAGGTCCTGAGTTCAAATTCTGACTCTGCTACTTACTACCTGTGTGACTCAGTCACTTATTCTTTCTGGGCCACAGTTTCCTCGACTATAAAATGATAGGGTAGTATTAGATGATCCTGAAGGTCCTATCTGTCTCTAAACCAATGACCCTATGCCCCTAGAACCCAGATTCAAATATCATCCTTGATACTACTTGTGTGACCCTGGGCAAGGTTCTTTACCTCTATTTGCCTTAAGCAACTTTGTAGGACTTAATCTAGTAAATCATGGACAGGTCATAATCTGCATTGGTGGAGGGGGTTCTCATGCCAGGATTTCCTTACGCTGATCAAAATCCACAGATCCTTTGCATTATATATTTAGATTGCTGTGCCCAGTTTTGTGTTTCAGCTGGAGTGTGAAAGCTGGACAAACTGATACGAAGTAATGGGCGAGGACTCAAGAGGCACAATGAGGCATACGTTTTTGGACATGGCCCATGTGGGAATTTGTTCTGTTTGACTATGCATGTTTGTTCCAAGAGTTTTTTTAATGACAAGTGAGAAAGTAGAAGAGAGAGAGAATTAATGCTTATTCATTTAAATAAAACAAAATAAATTTTTTTTTAAAGTACTAGGGTCAAGAGGACCTGAGTTCAAATCCAGCCTCAGATACTTATTAGCAATTTGACCCTGGTCAAGTCACTTAACCCCAAATGCCTCCAAAATAAATTCAAAACAATTTAAAAAGTACTGGGGAAAATAACAGTAACTCTGCTTTTGCATTTCAGAAAACATTCTGATACAGTGGCATAGCATTCTGATACAGTGGCGTGAACACTGGTTCTGGATTAGATGATCTGGATTTAAATCATGCCTTTGATACTAGTTACCAGTGTGACCTTGGGCAAGTCACCTCAACTGCATGGGCCAGAGTTTCCTTGTCTGTAATATGAGGGGGGCTTAATGGGATACTTTCTGGATCCTATGACTTGCATTAAGCTTTAAAGCGCCCCCTCACAGGAATTCTGTGACAAAGGTAGACTCGGGATTATCAAACCCATTTCAAAAATTAAATGAAAAAAACCAAAGCTCATAGAAACAAAGAGACTTCTCCCACAGCTATTTTACCTTTGAACTGAGATTCAAACCCAAGTCTCACTGTACTTCTTGGAAACTGCCTTCCACAAAGACATTCCACTGATATATTTAAGCTGTCTCTGTATGCATAACAGCAATTCTGAACCTGTTGGACAGCTAGGGATTTAACCTTGGCTTACAGAACCCTGGAAATCCCCTTTCCGAAAACTGGCTGAAAGCATTTGGGTAAACGGGAAACTTTATCAAAGGCACTGAGGAGGAGTTCTGAGCATGCATGCTTGTGATGAATGAAGCCCATGAGGGGCAGACAAAACCACTAACGTGTGTTTTTGGAGTTAGCCTCCCTTTGATTTAGAGCTCATTCAGAGATCAGGAGGCTTCTGAAGAAGGAGTCAAATGCATTGGAAAACAGGAGCAAAGATTGTTACCTCAGAACATTCTGTAAAGAAGAAAGACGGAACGCTAATCATGCATGGGTTTCTGGAATGTAAGGGCACATTTGTGTCTGATAAATTGGATTCACTTCCTCTCTGGCAGTCACTATTTGCTCTTTTAATGTAGCCAAATGAGCTTTCATAGGAAATGGAAAAACAAAAGAAAAAACTCATTCTATAAGAGGCAGCTTGGTATAGTAGATAAGAGTGCTGGATTCTAGAGTCAGAAGACTGAAGACCTAAAAGACAGGTCCGAATCCCTCCCCGGACACTTCCTGGCTGTATGACCCTGAGCAAGTCCCTAAACCCTTAGGTCTCATTTGTAAAATGAGAGAGTAGATGAGATGACTTCTCTAGGTCTGTTCCAGCTCTACATGTATGATCCTATGATTATGTTTAAGGATTAATATTGGTGTAGTGGCCAGAACTCTGGGTGGGGCATCAGAAGTATTGGCTTTGAATTCTCCGGTTAATAACTTAGCATCTTTTCAATCAATCAACATGTATGTATTAATCACCTACTATGTGCCAGGCACCATGCCAGGAAAAGTGAAACAATCTCTGCCCTTAAGGAACTTACATTCTCTTTAGGGAGATCTCATACACACACACACACACACACACACACACACACACACACACACAAAATTTCCCTAAATAAAATGTAAGTTATATATGTATGATGTATGTAAAATCTCCCTAAATAGAATATAAGTTTATATATATACATATAAGTACACACACAATCTCCCTAAATAGAATATAAGTTCTCTATATGTAGAGTTCTGTACATGTATGTATATATAGTTCTATATGTATATATAGTTCTATATATGTATATATAAAAGTTCCATCTATATACACATATATGAAAATACAATAATAATAGTACTTAAAGGTTTGCAAAGTGCTTTACAAATATTATTTCATTTTATTCTCACAACAACACTGAGAAGTAGATGCTATTATTATTCCCATCTTATTGAAGAGCAAATTGGCAGACAGGGTTAAGTGACTTGCCCAAGATCACACAGCTAGTCTGAAGCAGTATTTTAACTCAGGTCTTCCAGACTGCCAGCCCAGCTGGACTACTTACCTCTATACCAAATAAACAAAAGGTAAAGGGATGGGGTTGGGAGGAGACTAATCGCTGGAGGAAATCATGTACAACCTTTCCTTGCCTCAGTTTCTTAGGTAAATTAAAGAACTAAGGAGATTAGACCAGATAATCTCTCAAATCCTATCCATGTATAATTTAAATGTGAATTATTCTCATTAATTGTGTCTATGCAACTAGGAGGCACAGTAGATAGAGCACTGGGCCTGGAGTCACTAAGACTCATCTTCCTGAGTTTAAATCTGGCCTCAGACCCTTACTTGCTGTGTGACCCTGAGCAAGTCACTTAAACCTGTTTGCCTCAGTTTCCTCATCTGCAAAATGAGCTAGAGAAGAAAATGGCAAACCACTCCAGTATCTTTGCCAAGAAAACCCCTGATAGGGTCATGAAGAGTTGCACACGACTGAAAATGGGGACCTCCAGACAAAACTCTGCAACATTTAACCTGAGTCAATCCTGTATCTCTTTTCCTCCTCCAGCTGATTAGATCTGAGGAAGATGGCATTGTTGAGGATAACTCTGAGGGTGCAAAGTTTGGTGACTTTAAAGATGGTGGGGCCCTCAATAGAAATAAGGAAGTTAGGAAGAAAGGGGGGCTTTGGGGGAAAGATAAGGAATTCTCTTCTGCTAATGCTATGTTTGAGTTGCCCATGAGGATATTTAGCTGGAAATGTCCAAAGGGTAGTTTGTGATTTGGTGCTGCAGCTCAGAAGAGAGATTAGGACTGGATATAGACATTAGGGATTGCTGCAGAGTGATGCTAATTGAACCTACCAGAGCTGATGAATATATATGAGAGAGAGAGAGAAAGAGAGAGAGAGAGAGAACGAAGTAGCACAGAGGGGTCAGGACAGAGCCCTGGGGTATAGCCGCACATGGGGGATAGAAGATGAATGATGATCCAGCAAAGGCGAGTAAGAACACTGAAAAGGCACAGGTTGAACCATTCTAGCTCCTTCTAATTCCCTGTAGCTCTTACTCATGTTTTCCTGTAAATCCTTCCCAGGGCATCTGTCTTCCCAGCATGCCAGAAGCCATCTGGATCAGAAATTCTTAGCCTTTTCTATTTCATGGATCTCTTTGACAGTCTGGTAAAATGTATTGACCCATTCCTGGAATAATGTTTTTAATTTAATTTAATGTTTTTAATGAATAAGGAAATCAATTATATTGAAATACCATTACCAAAATACTAAAACAACAAATTCACGGATCCCGGGCAAAGAACTCCTGCTCTAGTTCTCTTGGTTTTTGTGGCTGAGGGATTGCCAATAGGTTTTTCCTCCACTCTTGTGCTGTATAAAGTGGTCCACCATTTTTTTTTTTTTTGCTCATACATCTCTCTAAAGTCACTCTATTCATGGCTTCTCTTGTGTAATTCTTCCTGGACAATATATTGCTGCCTGCTTCTGTCCACCATGCACCATGCACCATGCCTCTCAGTCATACGGAATCACTGGAAATCACTGTTTAAAACAGTTTAAATAGGATCATTGTTTAAAAAAGCACCTTATAGAAAGAGACCTTAGAAAGCATCAAAGGCCATCTAGTTCAAACCCCTTATTTTCCAGGACAGTAAATGGAGGTTCAAGGAAATTAAGTGAACAAACAAGTCCCATGGGTAGCAAGCAGCAGAGGTAATATTTAAACCTAAGTCCTATGACCCCAGAGCTCTTTCCATTGTACCATTAAAAACTCTTGTACCATTTAATCCGAGTCAATCCTGCCTCTCTAATCTTCCTATTCAATTCTGGTACCTGTTCTCTGTTCATTCCCAGCATTTGCCCAAGTTATATGTATTGATGGACTTTCCATCAATCTGCCTCTCATCGTTTGATATAATAGTCACGAAGTCAACAAACATCTGCTACATCTTATATATCTTGTACATTACTTACATGTTGGCTCCATCATTAGAATGTGAGCTCCTTAAGAGCAAAGACCATGTTCTGACCTTTCTTTGTATCCTGATTGCCCAGCCCAGTGCCTGACACACAGAAAGCACTTGATGAATGCATGTCAACTGACTGACTTACTTGTGTTCCCCCTTATAAGATTCTTGTGAATTTCAAATGAGATAATAGATAAACATTTTATAACATATGATACATACATAATACATAATATATAATAAAGCATGATGTATAATTGACTTTTGTATAGCACCTTAAAGTTTACAAAGCACTATACATATGTTATCCTATTTGATCCTCACAACAATCCTGTAAAGTAGATGCTAATATTATTCCCATTTTACAGAAACTGGGGAAGACTAAAGTTAAATGACTTGTCCAGGGTCACACAGATAGTAAGTGTTGGGCTGGATTTGAAGTCGGGTCTTCCTGACTTTAGGGCCAGCACTCTTACCTACTTCACTACTTCAGACAGCAAACGCAATTACTGGCAATCTTATGAAAGTAAAAGAGACATGGTTGCTGGACCTAGTCCTTAAACAAACTATACTCTTTTTCATCAAAGGGATAAAATGCTTAGAATGATGTGTAGGGATTAGAGTGGTTGGCAAGGTCCTACTGTTTCAATCTTCCTTCAAGAATGGCCAACTGTGGATGCTTCCAAGCCCTCACACTCAGAAAGCTCCTTTTTGGACATAAGCCTTGGTTTTAGAGAAACAGCTAAGTCAAACTGGGAAGTGCCTAGGACGGCACCTCATGGGACTCAATAGCTGAACTCAGTCCCTAGTGCTCTGTGAAATTCCGTTTGCTGGAGAACTGGTTAGAGGTGAATTTATAGTCTGTTTCTGCCACCTTGTGAAGGCTAAAACCCATTGCATGTCTATCTCTGTACCCTGCTCTTTGGCTACTAGGATAGTTTCACCCTGGAGGAGATGCTTGCAGGAAAAATGTTTATTGTAGGTGTTTCATTGGTGGGAAAAACTACTTTATGAAGATGCACCAGATCATATAAGACAAGGGGAGTGAAATTCTATAAGGATCCCAAATATGTGCAATCAATGCACATACCTTGGAATATGGTCTCCTCAATAAGGCTGTGTGACACAGTGGAAACTGACCTGTCATCCAAGGACCCAGGTTCAAATCCCATTTCCATTCTTTACTACTCATGGAATCTTGGGCAAATCTCAGCCTTTCTGCCCCCGTTTTCTTACCTGCAAAAGGAGGGCATTTGGGTTAGATGCTTTCTAAGGTCCCCTGTAGTTCAAAATCTAGGACTTTATGAGCCTACGAAATCACAATATTCATATTTTAAGTCTTCACTTGAAGCCGTAAGGGGAAGGGGGGTAGAATGTCAATGCCCAGCCCAGTTTTGGCAGATCTTATCAAGCTGAAAAGGCTTCATGTACTAGCTAGCAGTGGAGTTTAACTCAGTAAACATTTATTAAGTGCCTTCTACGTGCCAGGCACTATGCTAAATGGATACAAATATGAAAGAGATAATCCCTGCCCTCAAGGAGTTTATAATTGAACAGGGAAAGATGAAAAACAAAAAGAAGCTGAAAAGGGTGTGGGACGGCCCACAGGCAGTACCCCAGCCCTGGGGCATAGTATTTTGAGGAGATGAAGCCAAGTTGGGCTGCTGATGGAAAAATAAAGGAGTTAATTGAAAGGTTTTGAGCCTTCTAGGAAAGAAAGCTTTAGGGAGGAAATTAATGCTCTACCAGTCCTCAGAGGGAGAGAGGCAACTGTGAGTGAGTTAAGAAGGGATTGAGTATCAAAACCTGAGTCAATCTGCTTAGTGAAGAGACTTCAGGTGATCAGCTTCTCCTGGGCTGGGGGTTGTGGGGAGGAGGTGCTAGAGAAGGGGCGTGATCTTCACGTGGAATCAAAACTAAGAGCTGCTGATGGAAAAAGGAGTCACTTGAAAGGTTGGGAGCCCTCTCCAAAGGAGAAGTTTAATGATCAGCCCGCTAAGCCCTCCAATCAGAGGGAGTGAAGCAACTGAGGGTGAGTTGAGAAGATGCTGAGTAGAAGAACCTGAGTGGTGAGGAGCTTTCAGGTGATTAATTTATCTGAGGGCAGAGTATAGTATAGTATAGTATAGTATAGTATTTCTTGGAATCAAAGCCAAGTATAGCTGCTGATGGAAAATGGAGCGGAACGAAGATTGTGGGATCAGGCTGAGTGAATTATGAATCCCTCATTACAAACAGGTTAGTCACTAGGTGCTGAATTTTTTGAATATCCCTGCTGTGAAATCCCCAGATCTTTTGAAGGGTTGTAGCCTTACCTACCATTTCCCTTATGAATATTCAGGGTTTTTCATTGCATTTGAGGCACGGAAGGAATTTTCTCCCCCCTCATTTGTAAAACATAAAGAAAATGTAGGTTCTTTAGCAGCACAGTAGGATGGAAAAGGGGCTGGATTTGGAGTGGAGGGACCTCATTTTAGTTCCCAACTCTGCCACGTACTGCTTGTGTTACCTTGAGCAAGTCACCAAAACTCTGCACCTTCGCTTCCCTCTTTATAAAACGAAGGGGCTGGGCTAGATAACCTTTAAGATCCCTTCAAAGTCTAAATCTATGATCATATGATTTTATGATCTCAGGAGGTTGAAGGTAATCTTTCTCACAATTCACTTTCAGCCTGGGAGCTGTACATATCTTGGTAAAGGATGACCCTTACGGCCAGGGTTTTAGTAGCTGACAAGAACCATCTCCTTAAGTGAGGTTTAATGTCAATTTCACTACTTTCCAGTCTTCTCTCCCTTCCTCCCCCCCCCCTTTTTTTTTAACTTGGTCATATACCTTCCCCAAGCAACTTGAACCAGATGCCCATCTGGTTCAAAATAGATAGAAACCACTAGGTGGCTATCTAAATGTGTTTCTTTAAATTAAATGGTCCCGCTGTGTTTATGTGAAGTGTATTCCACTTCCACATTATCATTCCAGACAACATTCCATTCATTCAGAGTCTCAAATTGTTTACATGGTCTGCTGCCTGGGAGTTATGCTGAACTCTAGAAAAGAAATATTTTACCTGGAACTTTGGACTCAGTCACTGAACCCCAACAATGCGATTTGATGAGCTGTCTGGGGAATGGCTCAGATTCTGAAGTTTGGGATTGAATTTAAATAATTTGACTTTTAAATGGTGCCTAAGACGCCGTGAATGCAAACTGACTTCATTTGTCAGCTGGGCAGACGCCTACTCTTAGGAGGATTAGTAACATATAACTAGCTGTCCTGCTCTTGATGATATGCTGAATGTTAGTGGCGTGAGACATGGCCAGTAGCCCTTTGTGTACAGGAATGGATAGACAGACACATAGACAGATAGGCAGATAAAAAGTGCTTACTACTCTCCAGGCATGGTGCTAATCTTTTGGTATACACATATAAGCAAACAAGAGAGTCCCAGATCTTGAAAAGGAGTTTACGTTTTATCTTTGTGCATGCTCCCCCTCTCCCCACCTAAATCAAACAGTTAATCAACAAATATTTATTAAGCCCCCACAATGTGCCTGTGCTGGGGATACTAACACAAAGAAGGAAATAATTCTTACTCCTAATGAACTTGCATTCTAACATTCTGATGGAAGAGGCAGTACAAGACAAGTACACATTAAAATAAATGTAAAATTAATAACCTATACATTTGTATACACACACACTTTGTAACACCTTGTCAAAATAAATAGCTTATTTTAACCCTGGGACCAATATAATGCCTCCTAAGGGGCACTTGGTTCCCTCCTCTTTTACTAGGGAGTCCATTTTAAGTGAAAAGTTCTGAGTTTAGTTACAATCACTTCAACCCCCCAATTAGAAAAATGCCTCACAATCGGGCAGAGATTGGGCTCCCCGTAGGGGAGTGTGTCTCAGTGACTCAGGTCATTCTTGAGATTTTTCCATTGGTTTAGAATTTTGGGAGGATGGACTGTTAGGAAAAAGCCAGGCTTTCTGCTAGCTTCCTTCCCAATCACCTACCAGCCCTGGAGGGGGTGGGGAGAGGGGTGCTTCTTTCCATCCTTTCCTTTTAGCTCCACTCACTAAGCCTGTAAGACCCTTTCAGTAAGCTGGTGCCAGCAAACATGAACTACAAAGGTACTCATGAGTCAGTATCTAGCCTGGTATAGCTTATCTTCAAAGCATCATAGAGGGATTGAAAGTTAATTTGTTCCCTAGTAGAAAAGGACAGTTTCACAAGAATCACATGTGTTGTCCGCTTGCTGAGACTTCAGGAGAATTCCTGGAACTTTTCCAGCCCAAGTTGTGGCATCAGGCTGTGGTTGAGTACCAAGAGTTCCTAAAGAAGCCCAAAGCTCAGGGAGAACCCCTTTCATCTTAAAGGAAGTTTGGTTTCCTAGTAAGTATGGGGACAGAATCGACTTCCTAGCTAAAGAAGGGGGATGTCTTAGGCAGGAGATGTCTTAGGAGTTGTAAGTAATCCAAATTTAGGAGCCCTGAAATCTGGCTTTCTAGAGAGAGAAAAGAGGAGTTCTTGAATAGAGATGCTTCCTGAAGAGGGAAGAAAATTGTCCATACGGGTCATTGGAGGATTAAGAGGGTACTAAAGCTGGACATGGGAGTATGGGACCATACTCCTTATTATTCTACATTATTAGAAGAGTGCTCATCTAGTGGGAAGGGATCTCCAGTCTAACAGGCCGCAAATGTGTTTGCTTTCTGAGGATGGTCCTAATTACAGGATGGAGCTACATATGTCTAGAAAAAATTATGTAATAATCTGTGGGAGAACTAAGGATTTGCTGTAATGTGGTATTGTCATACTGGCAATCTTGAATTTAGTTCCTTTCTGAAAGAAAGGAATCCAAACCCCATAGGTTTTTTTGTTTGTTTGTTTTTGTTTGTTTTTTACTAGGGTTAAGTGACTTGCCCAGGGTCACACAGCTAGTAAATGTCAAGTGTCTGAGTCCAGATTTGAACTTGGGTCCTCCTGACTCCAGGGCTGGTGCTCTATCCACTGTGCAACCTAGTTGCTGTTGATTCCTTATGGGCCATTGTGAATGCTTTACGAATTTTTTTTTTTTAAGTTTATGTATGGATTCCCATAAGAGCTTTGTGCCGTTTACATTTTTCTGTGGGGTGAAATGAAGGCCGTCTTATACCTGTAATTAGTAATTGTAAAGGAATAGTAAGTTGTGCACAGTAGATTTGTAGTTTCATGTACAATCATCTTTTTTTTTTATTGAACTATGTTGTGGAAATGCTTGTTTTATTCCATAAATTAAAAATAAAATAAATAGAAACAACAACAAAAAAAGAATCTTATCACCCACTGTGGCCCAAGGCCTTCCAGGCTCCTGTGGATGGATGATGCAGAGGAATATAGGAAGATGAACCCTAGGTAGCCGTCATGCTGGCAACAGTGGCTGCTTATTCTCCACTTCTCCATCCCTCCTGTGGGATTAGTGAGTAAGTTCCCACTTTCTGCGCAGCCAGGAGAGGCCACTTCATATATGCTCTGTGTCCTAAAGAGATTACCTTGAAGATGAATGTAGCAAACTGTATTTTAGACCCACCATTAATGCTGTTCCTGGGCCATCTAGCCTGGTACATTTTATCTTCAAAGCATCACAGAGGGATTGAAAGTTATTTGATCCCCAGTAGAAAAAGATAGTTTCAGAAGAAACACATGTGTGTTGCACTTTTGGAGGCCTGATGTCTTTGCCTGCCTTTGTTTAGCTACTAATCTTCACTTAATTGCCTTGGGAAAATCCTATTGAAAGAAGTGTGTGTGTGTGTGTGTGTTGGGGAGCCTCAGGGTAAGGGGCTACCACCGGCAATAGTATGTCTAGCAGATGCAGTCCTACCTTTAAGAGTCAGCTTTAATGCAAATATGCCACCCTTGTATCTTGGCAAATTAAAAGGAATAGTTTTTATCTTTTGTACATTATTGTGAGATTTGTGTGTGAATAGAGGAAGAACTGGTTTCAAGTGGCTTTTTTGGAAATGAAAATGTAGCTATAATTGCATCTGGACATAACCGGCCAGTTGAGAGGGTGGCATAAAGGAGCCTCCAAAATGAGGGCATAATAAATAACATTACTTGATTTGGGGAAAAAAAAAAAAGAGTGAGGAAATGCAAACCAAGATAGATCCCTGGAATTTTAGGACTGCCTAACAATTGTGCTGAAGGAAGTATTGGAGATTTTAAAAATTTGGCATTTGAGAGACCAGAAGGAATGGTGCCCTACTGACTTTGTTGGAATTCTTTCTTTAGACATTAGAGAAGGTACTTGAAAGGACCAATGCTTGGTTCTTTCCAGGAGTCCAGAGATCTTTCTTAAACTGGGGATAAGGAAAAAGGTACCAGTTGACTTGCTGAGGTCCGGGATTCTTGTATCAATTTAAAAAGAAAGGCAGCTCCCACCGTCTGGAACTGTGATTGATCTCTGTGTCTCTGTGTCTCTCCATCTCTCCTTCCCTGCGTCCCTCCCCCACCCCCTCCCTTTGCCCTTTTCTCTCTTTCCCTACTCCTTCCTGTTTCTCTGACTCTTTTCCCTGCTATTCCCTCTTCCTCTTTCTCTGTGTCAGTTGACTAGAATCATTTGGAAGCTCATGAGCCATCCTATGTGGCAATTCCTCACCTGAACAGCTTTGTGGACTAGACAAGGACAGTGACATACTGACCTGAATCACCCAACCAGGCAAGGGGGGTGGGGTGGGGCAGGGTCCTTCCTTGGCATGTGAGAGGAAGAGAGAGGCCTGAGCATGAGTAAGGAGTGAAGTTCCATCCTAGCATAGGAGTCAGGTCCGGTAGTAGCAGATGTTTTGCCTCACCACTGGGGGAGATAACAGCACCATGTTCAGGCCCTGGCACAGGTATGTAGCACCTGACTCTGGTAGAGTGGGCAGTGGGACAGATGCCCATTAAAGGAGTCAGTGGAGTGGGGCAGCAGCACAGGTCTTCGTGGCTGCGGCAGTGAATGATAGATAGATAGATAACTCACTGGAAAAACAACTAACCTGGAAAATAGATTGAGGAGAAATAATTTAAGAATTACTGGACTACCTGAAAGCCATGATTAAAAAAAAAAAGAGCCTAGACATCATATTTTTTCATTCTTTATTTTATTGTTTCTTGATGTCACATGCAGTCATTAGCTTCCACTTGCCCAATTCTAATTCTTAAGCAACTATTTTCTTCAGTGAGCTTTTGTATCCCTTTTCCCATTTGGCCAATTCTCTTTAAGGAGTTCCCTTCTTCAGTGAGTTTTTGTGCCTCTTTTACCATGAGGCCAATTCTATTTTTGAAGTTGTTATTTTCTTCAGTATTTTTTGTGCCTCTTTCACTAAGCTGTTAATTCTCTTCTCATAGTTCTTTTGCATCACTCTCATTTCTTAATTTTTCCTCTATTGCTCTTATCTCTTTCTTGAACTCTTCCAGGAATTCTTGTTGGGTTTGTGTTGAATTTGCACTTTTTTTCTTTGAGTTTTGCTTGTAGCTGTTTTCTGTGATTGTGTCTTGGTCTTCCTTACCATCATAGTAGCTTTTTATGGTCAACTTATTTTGTTGTTGTTTGCTCATTCTTCCAGCCTCTTTCTTGACTTTGAAGTTAATACTAAAGTTGGAGTCTGATCACCTGGAGGTGGGGAGGCACTGTACCAACCTTTGGGCTTTTTTTTTGTGTTGCTAGTTCTCAGGGTCTGAAAGTTTTTGTTGCTTCCAAGGAGTAGGATGTAGTGGAAACAATATCCTAAGCACTACCCCTTCTCCACTCCTTTCCCCCCCATGCAAGTTAGGTTAGTTTTCCTTATATGGCATTGGAATAGTCCTTGCGATTTGACTGGCTCAGGAGACTAAGGCTCAGGTCATTGACATAGCCTCCTGGTCACCTGAGCACAAAAGAGCACAGGAGACTAAGGCTCAGGTCATTGACATAGCCTCCTGATCACCTGAGCACAAAACAGCCAAGACATGAGAGGCTGGTGCCCTGACCTGAGGTTTCAGACCAAAGGTCAGCAGCATAAACAACATGTGCTCCACTGAGTCAATGCCTGATCTTGCCCTGTTCTGAACAGCCTTCCTTTCCCATGGCTAAGTAAACCTCCTTTTATTAGAGTACAGGTATCTCATTTCATTCTAGTTCCAGACCTAACCTATCAGAGGACTGGCCTGAATTAGGCTCAGCCTGACAGGTAGGCTCTCCTGGCTTCCTTTACCTCAGGCATCTAAGCCTATATGGGGACTTCACCCACTACACTATACTACTGTCAGTGTGGTAAAAAAAAAAAAATGCACCCCCCTCCTCCCCCATCCTATGTGTATTTACTTGAGAGGCAGTATGGCATTGTGAATGGAGACCTGGTCCCAAAGCCAGGGTTCAAATTGTGTTTTTGATACATAATTCCTGTGTTATCCTGGGCAATCACTTAAATTCTCAGTGCTGTAGGCATCTAAGACTATAAGTTTCAGGAAAACAAAACAAAACAAAAAGCACTGATCTATGTTGGTTAAGGGAGTTTCTTCACTTGCGAGGTCCCTATACCATTGAAATTCAGGGTCTAGTCTCTGTCCTTGTGTTTACTTTTCTGTGTGTATGTAAATTCTTCCCTTCCGTTCCTCCCCCTCCTCCCTCCCCAGTAGACTGTAAATTCCTTTAGGGTAATGACCTCTTGCTTTGTGTCTGTGTCCTTAGCACCAAAGGATGAATACAGGAAGTGCTTAATAAATGTTTATTGAATTGAAATAAACTTGTTTCCTTTCTCTCCAAACTTTGGATCATGAACAAGAGGCCCTGTGTTCCAGGACTTGCTGGCTTTGTGGTCAGCAAAACACTGGCTAAAATTCAGCTTTCCTAGCCCAAAGAAGCCATGATCAGTAAGATAGTATGCTAGAAAAGAGCTTGAAAGCCTATCTTTCTGTCCTTTAAATTACTCCTATTGAGACATTAGCAAACCCCAGAAGTTTCCATGGTTGTGGTGGCTTCTGTAAACTCCCCTCCATCGGTGCCGGGGAGATGGGAACAGATCTTGTCTCTGGCTGCCAGCCTTCTGTTTCAGTCAACAGCTTGCTACGGGTTTTTAAATATACACACTAAATAGATGGCACCATGGTTTTAAATGGTCTCACCTGAGAGATTTCCTGCACAGACAACTGCATGAGGCCTCATTTAGCTAATTCCGAATGGTGGAGCACATCCGAGGTTCTGCTGGCATTTTAATCTGTGATACCAGGGGGTCTCTATATTCCAAACACATTTTCAGAGGGCATGTGAACACTGCCTAATGAGAAAGCCTTTCAAGAACAAGAAAAAAGCTCCCTTCCCTGAAAACGGGCAGACCACATCAATTATGAATTCGGAAGAATTCTGATTGAAAGCAGCTTGCCATATTAGAAAACAACTTAATTCAAAAAAGTAACAAGAAGCTACCATAATTGCCTCCCCCCCATTCTCTCTTCCTTTTCCTCCCTCTCCTCTCTTCTTTTCCCTCCCTCTCCTGTCTTCTCCCTCCCTCTCCTGTCTTCTCCCTCC
>NW_020954652.1:15909883-15911532 GCF_900497805.2 Vombatus ursinus
CTCCCTCCCTCTCCTGTCTTCTCCCTCCCTCTCCTGTCTTCTCCCTCTCTCTCCTCTCTTCCTTTCCCTCCTCTTCTCTTCCTTTCCCTCTTCTCCCCCTCTCCTACTCTCTCCCTCCCCTCTTTTCTTCTAACCTTCTTCTTTATCCAAGTGCCTCAAAGTCATGAAAATCTGAGCTGAATTATAATCTAATAACAGGAAGTACAAATTTATTATTATTATTATTATTTTTTTGCGGGGAAAATCAAAGAATCATGGATTAAGAGCTGGAAGGGGTCTTGAGGATCTTATTGTCCAGCCCCTTCTATTTTTCAGATCAATTAATCACCAAACATTTATTAAGTGACTATAGTAGGTGCTATGTTAGGTGCTGGGGATACAAATTCAAAGAATGAAAAAATTTCTTATCAAGAAGCCTGTATAATATTTTTTTTGGGAGGAGATAAATATGTAGTTTTATAAAAATAAATATAAAAAGAATGAATTCAAATGCATGCAAGGTAAAGTAGGTTTTTGAATTCCTTCATTATCTACTTTTTTGTTTGTTTGTTTGTTTGTTTTTTTTGGCTAGGTAATGAGATTAAGTGACTTGCCCAGGGTCACACAGCTAGTAAGTGTCAAGTGTCTGAGGCTAGATTTGAACTCCGGTCTCCTGACTCCAGCGCTGGTGCTCTATCCACTGTGCCATGGAGCTGCCCCCATAACCTATTTTGATGATTGATTAAAGTAGTTTGGGAGGGAGGGCACTAGCATTTGGTGGGGGTGGGATCAGGAAAGGCTTCTTCTCGAAGGTAATACTTCAGATTTGTCTTGAAGGAAGAGGAAGATTCCTTTTAAGGGGAAGGAGGGGAGGATGTGTATTCCAGGGATGCGTGATGGTTGAAGCAAAGACCTGGAGATAGGAGATAAAGTGGAAGAAACAGAGAAGATCAGTTTGGAGGGGTGAATGAGTGAAGAAAGGGGGAGTAATGTTCAAATGAGGCTGGAGAGATAGGTTGGGGCCAAGTTGTTAAGAACTTTATGAGCCAAACAGTGGTGTTTGTCTTTGAACTCCCGAGGCGATCACTGGGTGTTATTAAGTAGGGGAGTGATAAGGTCAATACTGTGCTTAAAAAGCTCATCTGGTGACTAATACGGAAATGTCTTACGTGCTTGCACATATATGCATGGACACACATGCACATGTTGGTTGGTGGTGGTCCTTTGTTCTCGAAGAGGACCAAAATGACATCACTATGCTAGTCAAGTTACAATGTGTCTGACTGTGGCTGATCAGACCAATAGGAGCTCGGAATGTTCTACCGCAGGGTGGGCACAAAGAGTCCTTGGGAACATTTGGGGAGATTCTCTAAATTTGCACATTCCCATTTCTTTTGAGCTGCATCAGTTCTGCTGTGCTCAGAGAGCACAGCATCTTCTCAGATGAGGGCATCCCACGCTGGGCGGCCCTGTGCCGGTGTCTCCCATGTCACACAATAGGTTCCACATTTTGTTCGAGGAAGACTAGTACCTCTGGTGTGAAGGGTGCTGAGCCCTTCCAGGGCTGCTTTCCACCTTTGGTGTCCACCTGTTTCATCTAACTCTCACCGGTGCCTCCAAGAAGCTGTGGGGTGCACAACAGCTACATCCCAGTAAATCATTTCGGCAGA
>NW_020954652.1:15911542-15925888 GCF_900497805.2 Vombatus ursinus
ATTGCTTACCATCTCAGGGAGTGGGAAGGGAGGGATAGAATTTAGGACTCAAAATTTAAAGTTAAAAATTGTTTTAACATGTAATTAGGGAAAAATAAAATACATATTTTTTTAAAAAAGAAAATTCAAAAGGTGGGGGAAAAAAGCAAATTCATTTTTGGTGATTACATGGAAGACAGAGAAACTGAGGCCTACAAAGGTTGAGTGATTTGCCCCAGGTCACACCAGCAGTAAGTGGTAGGATTCAAGCTGATGCAGGTATCATGATACCTCTTCTAGGAATGGTATCGAGGTCGTGGCTCCAGAAGTAATCAAAGTCCATTGAGCAGGGGGTGAGCCTCGACGCGTGGCCAGAGATGCTGCTTGGCTGGTCAGGCCTTGCTTCAACACTTCCAGCCTCTGCAGCCCATTTCCCCTTGTCAGGTTATTTTTTCAGTCAATAGCAAACATTTCAATTTTGGGGAAAAAAAAATTTCTCTCTTTCTACACTTTTCCTCCCTGACACTCTACCCTTCACCCTTGTTTGTTTTTCTGCCTTTTTTTTTTTCTCCCTTCACCTGCTGGGAAACACAAAACACCATGTGTTGGCCTGTCCCTGGGATTATTCTGCCCAAATGTAATCTTTTATCTTCAGGACTATGCCTCTGCCCTCACATTAAAATGCTCAAATCTGGCTTCCAGAATTAGTCACGAGGCCCCACCTGGCGTTTTGGGAGAAGGCTTTCCTGTATGTTTTTCTTTTCTTTTCTTTTTTTTTTTTCTTCTCAAAACACAGAACTGGTTGCTGACCCTTAGTGGGGAGAATTCAGGAAAGAGGAACAGGAGAGACCTTTGGGACGCTCTTACGTCAGTAGCAGTGACCCCGTGAGATGGGTGTGAATGTTATTCTATCCCAGCGAAAGTATTGAAATCTCTCACGGCGATCATTGTCCAAATAAGGTTCTTGTGACCTGCATGCAGATGGCCATATGTTTGATATTTCAGTGGTGCAGAGAGAGTCCAAAAATCCTTTCTCCAGCCCTGCCCACGATGAATCACGACATACCAATAAGGAACCTGCTGGCGTCCCTAGTGTGAAAGTAACAGTGGTGGGGACGGGTAATTTTGATCTTTGCAAAAATTTCCCTTTGTGTGTGCAGCCTGGTTTCTTTGGTGCCTGGCCCAATTTTGGTTGAGATCTCAGCCAAACTGCTTAATGCCAATTGTTATTGTTTATTTGAGGGGCTGTCCTTTAAACACTCAGAAATTAGGACTATAAAATCATTAGATGGATGAGACACAAAGTCTAGAACAAAGATGACATGAAAGTCTGGGTTGTAAGAATGTCAGCAATACCTGAAGGAGAAGAATTATCACGTTTGCTACACCGGTAAAAGAGGTAGTGGTATACCAGGGAGCTCCCTTCCCAGTTTGGAGTCAAAAAACTTCGAGAGGCAGTGTGGTATAATGGGCAGGGCACTGGACTCGGAGTGAAGAGGAGTGTTGTTTAAGTCCTTTATCAGACATGTGGTAGTTGTATGACTACTTTCTGTGCCTCAGTTTACCTGATCTGAAAATGTGGGGAGGTGGGGTTGGACTCTAAGGTCCCTTCTACTTGTAAATCTATGATTCTGTGACCTGGATTTGAATCCTCTCTTGGCCACTTAGTACTTATTTGACTAATCCAAAGTTTATTAGGTGCTGGGGCTATAAATTTAACCTCTGATACTAGACCTTATTCTCTGTATATCTCCTTGGTAGTAGGAGCTATAGGGCAACTCGGTGGTGCAGTGGATAGAGCATCAGGCCTGGAATCAGGAAGACTCATTTTCACGAGTTCAAATCAGGCCTCAGATACTTACTGGCTATGTGATCCTGGACAAGTCACTTAACTCTGTTTCCCTCAGTTTCCTCATCTGGAAAATGAGCTGGTAAGGGAAATGGCAAACCACTCTAGTATTTTTGCCAAGAAAATCTCAAATGGAGTCATGAAGAGTTGAACACTACTGAAACTACTGAACAATGACAAAAGCTATGCAAAGACATAACCCAAAATGAAGCAATGGAAGGCATTCCTTGCCCTCAGGAAGCTTGTACTCTATAGGGAGAGATACAGCATGTAGACAGATTAATATAATCTGAGGAGGGAGAAAGAGGCCAATGAGCACTAGCCAGAAATCCTTCCTGTAGAAGGGGGTGCAGAAGCTCAGCTTGGAAGGCTTTCTAAGGTGAGATGAGGAAGGAGCCTTGCCTTCTCTGCATGGGGGATGGAGCGGGCAGAGGGCAGTCTGTGCAAAAGCTAGGAGAGGAAATGAAATGTGCGAGGCATGGCAAGTCGGTCAGTTTGACTAGACAATAGTCAGCTAATATTTATTAGGCATCCATTATGTAATAGGAGTGATACAGAGAAAGGCAAAAAGCAGGAAACCAATACAAACTCCTCTCGCCAAACCTAAAACCAGTTCCTGTTGAATGCTTGAAGGAAACCGACGTAGTAGATCATGAATTAGAGCAGGAGATCCCTTAGAGACCACCCCTTAGAGACCTTCCCTGGTCTTCCCCTTTGAAGAAATGGGGCCCCCGAAGGGAAAATGATTTGGCCAAGGCCTCACTAGTAGGAAGTGGCCGAGGCAGGATTCAAACCCAGGCCCACTAACTCCCAATCCAGTGCCTTTCTCACTATGTCTCTGAATCATCTTATTCATTCTACTTTCCTCTTTTCTGATTCTTCCAATAGTCATTCCTAAATTCTTCAGATCCCAACTTTCAGCTAAGTATCAGAAAACATGTTTTTTTTTGGGGGGGGGGCTATGTAAGTAGTAGAATTTGAATGTAGGTCCTCTGAGTATAGAGACTGTGTTCTTTACATGTATGTATGCATGCATATGCAAACACGCTAAACTGTGCACGTTCATGTTAAAAAACTGGTATCGGGCAACTAGGTGGCACAGCAGATAGAGCACCAGCCCTGAAGTCAGGAGGACCTGAGTTCAAATCCAGCCTCAGACCAAACACTTAACACTTACCAGCTGTGCGACCCTGGGCAAGTCACTTCACCCCAATTGCCTAAAAAAATAAAATAAAATAAAAACAACTGGTATCAAAGGGGAACCTGGTATGTGATGAAGCGGTGGTATACTGAGGTGTGCTGATGGATCAGTGGAAAGAGCTTTCTGACTCCAGAGTTAGAGAACTGGGGCACAGCTACCACCTATGAAGCTTCTTGAATGACCTCAGTTTCCTCATCTGTCAAACGGGTGGGAGGGTGGTGGACAGGGTGGCTTCTGAGGTCTCTTCTGGGTCTAGGCCTGTGATGTAGGGTTTCAAGTGTGTGGGAGTACTGAATCCCAGACTATACGCTTCTTTTCTCGGCCCGCGTCCTCCCCTCCAGTCCACTCCCCACTCCAAGGCCTTGCCTCTGGCCCTGTGGCTTTGGCATCATGCTAGGCTACGATACCTAGCGGTGCCAAGGATCCCTGCCCTAGACAAAACCCCAGAGCTGCTTAATTTCCCCAAGGACAAGTCTGACCACGTCCCTCCGTTGCTCTAAAGTCCTCCGAAGCGATATAATATCTAGGATAAAATACATAGTCCTTGACCTGGACAAGAAGGCCTCACACTGAAATACCTTCCACAATCTGGCTTCTGTCCAGCTTTCCACTTTCATATTGCTCCTTTTCTTTTTTTAAAATTATACTTGGGAGGCAATTGGGGTTAAGTGACTTACCTGCCCAGGGTCACACGGCTGGTGAGTGTCTGAGCCCAGGTTGGAACGTGGGTTCCTCTCACTCCAGGGCTGGTGCTCTACGCACTGAGCCTTCTAGTTGCCCCACATCATTCCTTTTCATGAGCTTTCCATTCCAGGGAAACTGGCCTGCCTAGGGATTCAGAACTATACAAGCCACCAACCCCTTCTGTTGCTTGTCTTTGTCTATCAGAGACAACCTCTTCCTTCAAGGCTCAATTCTGATTACCCTTCCCTCATGCAACCTTCCTTTCCCCGTACCCATTACTGTTCTCTTTCACTCTCTTCTGTGCATTATGTTCCCCCCCCCCCCCCCCCGAGGCAATCAGGGTTAAGTGACCCGCCCAGGGTCACACAGCTAGTAAGTGTCAAGTGTCAGAGGCCGGATTTAAACTCAGGTCCTCTTGACTCCAGAGTTGGTGCTCTATCCACTGAGCCACCTACTTGCATTATATACTTATTGTATCCTCTAATTGGGGGTTGCTGGAGCCAGCTTATGCAGGTTGGGAGAGCAAATGGTAAAGTCTTCAGTGTGAGCATGTACTCCTTAGAAATCAGCAAACACTACACACCAGGGCTTGATTTACTGTTTTGTTCATTGTGTAAGGGTCTGAATTTCACTGGTCAAAGTCTTCATTTTGAAATTCGTGTGCAGTATAAAATCATAGGGTCACAGGATCATAGATTTAAGAGCTGAAAGGGACCTTAGAGGTCCCGAAATCCAATCTTCACATCATATAAAGAATCTGAATCCTTTAGAGGTTAAGTGACTTGCTCATAGTAACTAGTGAATGTCAGAAACAAGATTTCAACTCAGGTCTTCTAATAACTAGCATTTATACAGTACTTAAAGGTTTACAAATTGCTTTACAAATATTATCCCATCTTATCCTTACAACAACCCTTAAATACTTAAGAAAGTATTTAAGAAAATGTTAATCCAGATTAAATCTAAAACTTGCCCAAGGTTACACAGATAATAAGTGTCAGGCTGGATTTGAACTTGGGTCCTACTAACCCCAGGGACACCTAGCTGCCCCAGATTAAACCTGAAAGTGTGTTTATCTGTCTGTCTCTCTATGGATCTATTTATCTATGTATATATGTATCTGTCTGTCTATCATCTATTTATACTTGGAGAGTGAGCTGCTTGTCAAACATTTCCCAGCACACTCCTCCCCCCAGTCAACCATAAGCTCTGTCAGGGTAGGGAATGTTCCATTTTCATTTTTTATTTCGTCAGTCCTGGCTGAGTTAGGTCCTTGCATTGAAATGAATGGAAATCAGTAGTGGGACAGACTGTATGGTTTCCCTTTCCGTTCAGATTTAATGTTTTCCTGTTTCCTTTAGAGACTGATTTAAAAGAGACCCAGAGACCCCTTTTGAAATCACAAGGACAATATGCAAAGATAGGCATTTCTTTCTGACATTTGCTGGTCCATAAAATAAGGGAGTTGGACTTAAATGACCTCTGAGATTCCTTCTAGTTCTAAAGGTTTTTATTTTGTGAGGCAATCGGGGTAAAGTGACTTGCTCAGGGTCACACAGCTAGTAAGTGTCTGAGTCTGCATCTGAACTCAGGTTCTCCTGACTCCAGGGCCAGTGCTCTATCTACTACTATGTCACTTAGCTACCCCCATTAAAAAAAAATGTTTTTACTTAGAAGCATTCAGAATGTCAATAACACAGCTGCAACTTTTTCTTCCCAAATTACATAGTGGTATTCAGTTAACAGAACAACAATTATTTTATATGCTCTATCAAAGACAACTGAAAATGAAAATGAACTACATCCCCATATATAACTAATTTGTGCTTGCATCATGTTTGTCTTATGCTTGTTAGAGGAGAAAGAGGCAACTAGTTTGGAAAGAGGCACAAAGGTCAGTAGATAGAGCCCTGGATCAGGAATCACAAAGACCAGAGTTCAAAGGTGGCCTTGGCCACTAGCTTGTGTGAACCTGGCCAAGTCACTGCTATCTGTCTTAATTTCCCCATTAAAAAAATGGGGCTGGTAATAGCACCTACCTCACAGGGAGGATTGTTGTGAGGATAAGATGGAGTAATACTTGTAAAGCAATTTGCAAACCTTTAAGTACTGTATAAATGCTAGTTATTAGAAGACCTGAGTTGAAATCTTGTTTCTGACATTCACTAGTTACTATGAGCAAGTCAGTTAACCTCTAAAGGATTCAGATTCTTTTTATGATGTGAAGATTGGATTTCGGGACCT
This sequence comes from Vombatus ursinus, assembly GCF_900497805.2. Taxonomy (NCBI): domain Eukaryota; kingdom Metazoa; phylum Chordata; class Mammalia; order Diprotodontia; family Vombatidae; genus Vombatus; species Vombatus ursinus. The sequence continues at coordinate 15,917,500 of NW_020954652.1, forward strand.
CTAAGGTCCCTTTCAGCTCTTAAATCTATGATCCTGTGACCCTGTGATTTTATATGGTACATGAATTTCAAAATGAAGACTGACCAGTGAAATTCAGACCCTTAGCTGGTATGGTTCTGAAGCAAGCATCCTGCTTGAGTCAGCCTGATTGTCTGTATTTACATTCACGATGAAATAATTTGTCCAGAAACATCCTGTTCCAGGATGTGTGCATGTGTGTCGGCCCAGGTTTTATTTCTATGCCAAAAGTTGAAAGTTAGGGTAGCTCAAGTAACTGGGATTACACTGCCCTCTAGTGGCTCATCAGGTAGCTAGGTCGCTTTTAGTTGATTTATTTTATCTGATGTTTTTCTCTAAGAGTTTCACACAGATTGTGTTGGTAGACCAGATACTTAAATGACAAGGGATGGGGGAGGGAGGAGAGAGGATGAAGACAAGAAGAAGGGAGAGACACAGGAGAAAGAAAGAGAGGAGAGAAGGGAGAGGGAGAAAGGGACACAGAGAGGAAGGAGGAGAAAAGAGGAAAAAAAGGAGAAGAGAGACAGGAGAAAGAATGAGAAGAGATAAAAAGAGGTGAGAGGGACAAAGAGACACAGAGAGATACAGAGAGCTAAGAGGAAAAAAGAGAAGAAAAAAGGAGAGAGACACAGGAGAAAGAAAGATAAGGGGCGAGAGGGAGAACGACAAAGAGAGCAAGGAGGAGAAGAGAGGATAAAGAATGAGAGGAGATAAAAAGAGATGAGAGGGACAAAGAGGCACAGAAACAGATACAAAGAGGTAAGAAGGAAAAAAGAGAAGAGAAAAAGGAGAGAGACACAGGAGAAAGAAAGAGAAGAGGCGAGAGGGGAAAAGAGACAGAGAGATACAGAGGAGAAGAAGAAGAAGAAAGAACAGAAAAAGGAGACACAGGAGAAAGAAAGAGAAGAAATAAAAAGAGGTGAGAAGGGAGAGGGAGAAGGACACAGAAAGAGAGACACAGATGGGAAGGAGGAGAGAGAAGAGAAGTGAGGGAGAGGAGGGAAAGAGAGGTGGAGAAAGGAGGGAGAATGGAGAGAGGAGAAAGAAGAGAGGGAGAGGAGAAGTGAGAAGGGGAGAGAGCAGCGTGATTAGGGAGGGGGCAGACAGAAAGGAAGAGAAAGGTAGCACCAGCCTCTTTAAGAGGTAGCACCTGAGCCTGTGGCTCTAGCCAGAGCTGGATCGTGTCACCTCAGTGACCCTGAAGGTCTGAAGGCTGCAGTCTCAGTTCCTGCCCACATTCCATTCCCAGGTGGCTCACCAGCCTAGGCAGGCTGGGTCACTGCAGCTGCTTGTGCAGTGTGGCTGCCTGCTGGGACTGGCTGTAGGCAGCATTTAGACATAGGCAAGGTTCAGCTTCAGGAATTTTCAGCTTCTTCCTCTCCACCTTTTTGGTATCCACATCCAGTCCTTCTGTGACCCCACCCCTTGACTGCCCACACTTCCCACTGTGAAACCCCACTGGTCCTGGAGATCATCCCAGGCTTCAGAATCCCTCCTTATCTCCCCACATAATGTCCTCTGGGGACTTGCTCTCTGTTAGGTGACCTATTTACTTATTAGCACTTTCCTGATCATTTTGTCACTTCTAGGACCACTTAAGATCTGGTGTCAATGCTGAAAATTTCTGGTATTTTTTTTTTTTTTTAGGAAGATACTTTTCTTAGTGCCTGTCACATCTAACTAATGGCCTTATCTTGTTCTCACCCTATTTCTTCCCTGCTTTACTATATTGTGGCCTCATCTTGAGCCCTCTCAAGGCTATTGTTTCTCCTGAATATCAGAGCCATTGGAAAAGTAAGATGACTTTTGTGTAGCGTTTTGGGGCCTGTTATCCAAATAATTACAATTATGCAAAAGAAATTTGACCTTGGAGATGAAACGTCTTATTTACGTTATCTCCTCTTACTAGAACGTGAGCTTTGTGAGAGTAGGTACTGTCTTTTGTTGTTTTTATTTTATTCTGAATTTAAGAAATAAACCAAACATTTCCATAACACAGTAGAATAGGAAAAAAAGATGATTGCACATGAAACTGCAAATCTATGATGTGCAGCTTGCTATTCCTTTTAAGTAGAAAATAAAGTTATTTGGCTTTCTTTTTTCCTTTTTTCTCCCCCCCCCCACCACTCTGTCCTAGAGATGCCCACCATTAGACATATGTATATATATGTAAAATCATTCTATACATACTTCTATTTATCAGTTCTTTCTCTGGAAGCAAATATTGTCTTACTGTTAGATTTGTAACTCCAGTATTTAGCAGAGAGCCTTTCTACATGTGCCCTTGATCCCATCCCCTTCTGATTTCTCCAGTAAATTATTCCCACTTTCAGCCCCACTTCTCTCTTACCTCCCATCTCTCTCTACCCACTGGCTCCTTCCCTGATCTGGCATCCATGCTAGCCGTCTGTGTGCCCCATCTTGGCTAAACTCCTCATCTGAGCCATTCACACTGAGTGCCTCCACTTGGCTTCCTCTAACTCTCTTCTAAATGCTCTTCAGTTTGGCTTCTGACCTCATCATTCAACTGAAAATGTTCTCTCCAAGGTTACCAAGGCTGTCTTTATTGCTGATCCTAAAGACATTTTTTTCAGTCCTCATATTTCTTGACCTCTATGCAGCATTTGATACTGTTGATGAACTCCTCCTTGACAATCTGGCCTCTTTAGATCATCTAGATCTCTCCTGGTTTACCTTTTACTTGTTCAATGAAGCCTTCTTGGTCTCCTTCCCTGATTTTTTCATCCATGTTGTGCCAAAGGCCTGCCTTGCTGGGCCCTTCCACTGTTGCGGGCAAGCATAGTATGTGAGTCTGCCTTATGGTTCCAACGTATGTTCCAGGTAGGAACTGCGTGGCCACTGCCTGGTCTCTAGCCAGGCACCCTTTATGGTTCCACCATCCCACCTTTCCAGCCATAGGCTGCTTGACCCCTTGGGACAACTTTATCTAAGGATGAACTTGTGTGGACAATGATAACCTACCCTGTACTCATTCCTCAATGATTAATATAGTTCTCCATCTTACCTAACCCTTCCCAGTGATTCTGAATGCCCAGTTGCCATTATTCAAACCCAGTACTCCATTCTCTACTGGCAGTTTCCTTATTCCTATCACTCTCAACTCATACCATGCCCCCTCCCCAACTCTAAAGCTATCTGAAGTTTCTTCTCTCCTCCCCAAATCCCGCCCTCATATTGGAAAACTTCAGTGTACATATTGATAACTCCCTCAAATACCATAACTTCCCAATTCCTCAAATTCCTCATTTATTATGGCCTCCTCCCCACCACGGCTACATACAGAGATGGTCATACCCTGGATCTTGGCATCGTCTTCAAGGGTTCCACATCCATGTTCGTGAACTCTGAAATTCCTTTATCTGATAATAATCTGGTGTCATCTCAACTTTCTGTCTTGTGATTCCAAACCCTGTTCTTCATCTTTACCGTGATCTCCAATCTCTTGATCCTTTCAGTTCTTTCCCAGGCCATAGCCCCAGCACTGGTTACTCTCATCTTTTATCCATCTTGACCTATCGGTGAACCAATTCAACTCTATGCTATCTTCTTCTCTTGAATTCCTTGCCCCTGAATTCCTTGCTCTTGAAGATCTTGCCCTTCCAACCTCCAGTCTTAGATTGCTTTATCTGCTGCCTCACCCCTATTCGTATGCTGTTGAACCAAACTGAAGAAATTCACAAAACCCTGCTGCCTCAGTCTACTACAAGTTCATGTTACATAATCTCAATTGGGCTCTCACTTTGGCAAGGCAGTTCTTTTACTCCCCCTTAATTGATTCACTATCCTACTCATCACGAGGCTTTTCCAAACATTTTTAGCCTTCCTTAGGGTGCCAACAGCTCCCCCCGTCCCCCTGAGCTGTGAACCTTTATTCATATTTCGTGGAAGAAATTGAGGCTATTTCAAGGCAATGAATACTCACCTTAGTCAGAATGGCCATGGGTGTGAATCTTGCCTTTTACACAGAGAAATTTCTCAGTTTCCTTTTTCTCATGTGTAACCACATGTAATCTCCTCAAGCTTTATTTTCTTTTTATGTGACCATGGGCAAGTCTCAACTTCACATTTTTCACAAGTACTGTGACACCAGCCTTCCAGGGATTTTAAAGAATTAAATGAGACAATGCATGTACAATGCTTTCTAAACTTTGAATCTGGATCAACTCATTAGTCAACAAGTATTTATTAAGCACATGAGCCAGGCACTGTGCAAAATGCTGTGAATACAAAGACAGCGAATGAAACAGTTTCTATTCACAAAGAGCTTGTATTCTATGTTCTTATATTCATATATCAGGTATTATTATTGTTATTATTTTTAATTAGTGGTGGTGATAGTAGTGGGAATAATAGTAGTTGTAATGGTAGGAGTGGTAGCAGTAGTAGCAATGGTGGTGGTATTAAGAATAGAGTTAGCTGTAGTAGTAGGGAATCATAACCTTACCTGTGGGTGCTCTGCCAAAAGGAATATAAATTTTGGTAGCTGGAACCTTGCCAGATATCTTGGGGTTTTTATGGGCTAGATATTTTTCATTTTCCCTACTTATTTATTCTATTATTAAAAAAAACAAACCTGGGACCATTAACTTTTTTGCCCCATATAGTTTCATTTATGATTTCTTAAAATATAGCACAGGAAAACCAGGCTTTGATAAAGCCCACTGGGATTCAAATGGAACTACTTGACCATGCCTTAAACCTAAATCATTCTGGCTCTGACTGATTGGCAAATAATATATCCCAGCCAAGCTTCACTTGGTCATTGTTTGGGTTTTGATGGCTCAGAGAGAGTGTGAATAGCAATTGCTTCTGTTCTGGCCAGAAACCCTGGGATACTTCTCTTCTCAGATTGATTTTGTTTTTGGGTAGGTAAAAGAGGCCATTTTTTGCCTCATTTCTTACTTAGTCTTAATCATGGAATGGGTGTTGCCTCAGACCAACTGAGATCTGGGAAAGACCTCATCTTAAAAAGGTCAAGGTCTCCCATTGCATCTGGGGCCATCACCAGTCATCCTGATCTATATCTTGCCACTGGACCCAGGTGGCTCAGGAGTAGAGAGTGAGACTGGTGATTTTGTATAGCCTTCCCTCATTTAAATTTAATTCACTTGCAAGTCAAGACATCACCTTCCTGATGTCATTAGTCCTCTTACAGAATGAAAGATAAACAACAACAATAACAGTAGTTGTAGTAATGGCAGTAGTAAGAATAGGGGTAGAAGTAGTAGTAGTGGTGGTAATTGAAGTGGTAGTGATAGTGGTGGTGGTAGTAGAAATAGGGGTAGCTGTAATAGTGGTAGGAGTGGTAGTAACAGTAGAAGTAGTAGCAATAATGGTTATAGTGATAGAAGCTGTAGTACTAGTAGTAGTTTTAGTAGTAGTAGTAGTAGTTTTAGTAGTAGTAGTAGTAGTGGTGGCAGAATTAAAGTAATTGTAGTAGTTGTAGTGGTAGTAGTAGTAGCAGCAGCAGCAGCAGCAATAGTAGCAAAGTAGCCATGGAATAGTAGTAGTAATAAAAAGAAGGTACCTCTCACTATCCTAAGGCATTAACTTCTCAAAGTCTTTTGGGGCAAGCTTGATGGTGCAATGGATAAAGCACTGGAGTTAGGACAACTTGAGTTCATTTAATGAGGAAGTAAATGTCAAGAAAAGGCCTCTGACACTAGCTGTGTGACCCTGGGCAAGTAATTTACCTCTGTTTGCCTCAGTTTCCTCATCTTTAAAATAAGCACGTGGCTGTTGTGAGGACAAATGAGATAATATTTGTAAAGAGCTTAGCACCATGCCTGACACATAGTAGGTGATATATAAATATTAGTTATTATTGTTATTTATTAAGATCACAAGATCATAGATTTGGAGCTCAAAGGGATCCTCCTGTAATGCCCTCATTCTATAGATGAGAAGCCTAAAGCTCAGGAAATGTGAAGTGACCTGTCCAACGTCATAACAGCTCCTAAGTACTCGATTCTGTCTAGAATTCTATTCTCTATTCACTGCACCATGAACTCTATCTCTCTAGTGAATGACTGGGTCAACTTTTGACCTTAATGCATTGAAAATTCTACTTCCAGACTGTTGGAAAGCTTCCAACTTAATGAAAACGCTTATCCAACCCATAATTGGGGAGAATCTGTTAGGCAGCTACCGAAAGGAGCACAGAGATTCCCCAGTGACTTCAGTATTTCAACATGCAGACCAAGGGCATCTTGATGTTGCCATAGGTGGAAGGGTAATTTTCATCATTTGCAAGAGCAGCAAAGCTGCCTCTCTCAGTCCCCCTCTCTATCTCTGTCTGTCTCTCTTCACACACACACACACACACACACACGCACGTATTTTTTACAACTCAAAGTTTATTGTTCCCATACACCCAAGAAAATGCAAGCTCTTCTGTGACAAATATACAGAAAAAAGAGAAATCAACACAGAAGAGTCATTTAGCTTAAATGAAGGGGAATCTCTCTAAATGTTATGACAATGTACTCCCAAGGGGAATCTTTTCCTTTCTCCAGCTAAGTTAATCATACATTTTAATAAAATAAAGGGTGATGAGTTATGTCAAAGTTAGTTTGTGCATTTTCTTTAAAAAATAAACTCCAAATACTATAATCCATGGCTGTTAAACACTAAAACTAAAATTTACATATTAATAAGCACAAAAGGAAATAGAAGTATTCGTTACCTTTTTGGTTTGAACAGTTTAGAAGAAAACAGGGACTCCAAATACAGCAGGCAGGTTGAGTGACTGACCCACCTAAGGCAGGCATAGGGGTGGGTTTCAGCCTCAGTGGGCTTGTTCAGTGCTGAGCACACTATGGCACAGTTTGGTTCGTGATGGGTACTGAGGCAGATACAGATCCCAACTTGTTACACAAACATGGCTATTCTCATTGCTTTGTAAAAAAAAAAAATGCCAGGTATATTTCCAGATATTTCTCATAGGTTTTCCCCAAAGCTGTTTATAAGAAGTAGTCTGGGGTGTGCCATGTTACATGAAGTTCTCCCTAACAAGGTAGAAGGTTAAACTGCAGCAAAGAATATTTTTGGTGTCATCTAGTTCCATGATAGTAGCTTGGTTCCCATAATGGTAGCTGTAATTGGGTGTACTGAAAATGGTACCCATATTCCTATCATGACACCAGTTGTACACCTCCATCAGAAGTTGGTGAACCTGGGGAAACAAGTGTGAGGCCTATGGCATGGTTACATGTTTCAGAAATGTCCTGTCCAAATGTGTAACCACACCCTTGTGGAGAAATGTACCATCCACCATGACCATTGGAATCAGACTGGTTACATGTTGGGCCCTCATGTGGAACTTTCTGCAGATGATCCAGGGCTTGAGTATGATCCAGAGTATCGATGGATGGAGAAAGGCCACCATGGAGACTGCTTGTATTTCTAATTGACCTGACACATCTGTTGGCTGAGTGAAGGCTGGTCGGAGCAAGTAGGGCTGTTGGCAGACATTTGGAGAACTGTGCCCAGACTGAGGGATTTCCTGAATTTCACCGAGAGTGATCTTTAGATGTGGTCTTACATCAAGGAGGTGAAGAATAGAGGTGATGTCTTCAAGGCAACCATATGTCAGGGAGATGGCCCTCAGCAGCCAGGAAGATTTTGAGAGTCCGGTGGGGGCATTGTAGGTTTCATCTGTTTCATAAGCACGAAAGTTTTTGTGACTCTAGAAAGGAAAAAAAATGTCAACCATTTTACTCAAACCCCTCTGACGTCATTTGGGCTTGTGAATGTTCCCTTTCTGTGCCTTTCTGGAAGCCATTATATCCTTGACTCTTATCTTTAAGCTCCTAAATACTTGGTCAAGACTACAAGGAATAGTACTATGTTGTTGTTACTCAGTTGTTTTTCAGTCATGTCTGACTCTTTGTGACCCCATTTGAGGTTTTCTTGGCAAAGATCCTGGAGTAGTTTTGTCATTTCCTTCTCCAGCTCGTTTTACAGATGAGGAAATTGAGGCAAACAGGGTTAAGTGACTTGTCTAGGGTCACACAACTAGGAAGTGTCTGAGGCCAGATTAGAACTCAGGAAGATGAGTCTTTCTGAGTCTAGGTCCAGCACTCTACTCCCTGAACCACCTAGATGCCCAGGGTCACTTTGCTTCTGGGGTTCAGATCTAGTTAAAAACATGACTACTGATAATACTCAGCTGCAAGCCTTAGCTTGTCAAGCAATATGGTATAGTGGGGAGTTCATTGGGCTTGGAGTAGGAAGATCTGGGTTTAAATCATGCCTCTGACATTTATTAGCTATGTGACCCTGGGGAAATCATCCAGCCTCTCTGTGCCTCAGTTTCCTTCATCTGTAAAATGTGACCCTGGGGAAATCA